>NC_058041.1:14510336-14800988 GCF_019176455.1 Solea senegalensis
AAGTCATAGTATAGTATGTCTTCCAAAATCAGTTGAAAAAGTCATAGTATAGTATGTCGTCCAAAGTCACCCGAAAAAGTCATAGTATAGTATGTCGTCCAAAATCAATCAAAAGATTCATAGTATAGCATGTCGTCCAAAATCGGTCAAAATAGTCATAGTACAATATGTCGTCCAAAGTTCATCAAAAAAGTCATAGTATAGTATGTCTTCGAAAAAGTCACCAAAATGTCACAGTTCAGTATTTCATCCAGCTATGACATTTTAGTGACTTTATGGACGACATACTAAACTATGACATTTTACCCTAAGACCTGAGTGGCATGGTTCAATCCCACGTCTGGGATATTTCTGTGTTGATTATGTATGTCTCCCATGCCTTACTAAACATTGTTTTTTCATTCAACATTTTGGTGTGTCCAAAATCTGTTTTACACAGGCATGGAAGTGACACGGAGAACATACAAAACACACCACCGAAGATCCCAGACCTGGGATCGAACACAGCACTTTCTTACAACAGCAACATTGGAGGAGGTGGTGAAAAACAAAACAGTGGAAGCTTCATGATTTCTGCTCCATTAAACACTGATCACAGTTACAAAGGAGCGACACCAAAGCGGTCGTGCACAGACTGGACATTTGTTGGTCCTGGCATTTGTCAGGATGTTTAACACATCACCTGTTATTCCACATTGAGGCGAGCTGGCGAGAGATGTTAGCAGACATCCACACTGTTAGTGCTGCAGTACACATGCCGACCTGCTGTCCTCATAATCTCCACGCCATCTGGTGGGGGACCTCAGTGTCCCCTCACACCTACGGCACATTAGTATTCCTCTCATGCTGAGCTAGGGAGGCCAGTGTGTGTGTGTGTGTGACATTCAGACATTCAGAAACATAAAACAGTCAACACCAGTGAGGATTAATCTAACGGCTACAGGGCTCCACCTCCGACAAACCTGGCTCATCGCAGGTAATGACAACACTTAGTTTTTAATCTTCCTGGTTGTTGTCCTTGCTTGTGTGCATAGCAGCAGCCAAGTCATTCATTTCGCCCACTAATAGACTCCATGCTGATGTCAGAATTGTGGGCCCAGTTGTTCTAAATTGTTCTAAGTTAAGTTTTGTTCTCCCGGTAATCACATGAAGTTATCCCGACCAAACAAAAAAAGGGGACTTCAAAGTCAGTTTTTGTTTCCCCACCAACAGCTGCACATTCACCATATTTTCCGCATCGATTACAGTAACGGCAACAGATCATCGAGTGGCGTCGCTTCGGGCAGGTCTCTGTGTGTTTTTGTTGGCTCAGATGTTTGTGAGTGAGAGGAGTGAGTTGAGAATCAGTGAGATCGGGGCTCGCTCTCTCTCTCCGCTGGTGCTTCAAACGGCGTTTGCAGTGCTCACTGCGAACACTGATCAAAGGCCGAGCCCTTCCCTTTTCAAATCCACATGGCCTCTCATTAGTGCCACACCAGGAGGAGACTTCTCGGATGGGATTTGACTGAAATGTCATTACTTCCTGTTTTAAATACCAGGGTTTGCGGGAGTTATTATTATTTTTTTCGCGTGGACTGCACTATTCAAACTTTTCTGAAGTTTTCATTAAAGTACGATCAACTACTAAGAGCAGTAAAGGAAATCAATATCCTTGGGTTTGGAGCTTTGGGTTGTCAGACACGGTTTCAACAGTGAGGATCACAGGCTTATGGAGCTCTGGGATCCAATATCATACAGTTGTCTGACCCCTGCTGTGTAGAACCATTTGCGGAATATAATGTTTTATAATGTTAGCAAAAGATCATGAAGATAATTCAATTAAAGCTGCTATCAGTGTGCAACGATGTGTTCAAATACAGTACTTTAATTTGGAGTTGGTTCCCCTTTTGCAGCTGCAACAGCTTCTTGGACGACTCTTGCTTGTGTCCATTCATTCTGTACAGGCACTGATGTAGGACAAGAAGGCCGGGCTCACAGTCTCTGTTCCAGCTCATGCCAAAGGAGCTTGACGGTGTTGAGTGGATCAACACTCTGGTTTTTTCTCTCTGAACTTTGGTGCAGGGAGACACTGTAGCTGTCCATTATCACGCGAGACTTAAACAACAACAACAACAACAACAACAACAAAAACAACAACTTAAATCTGATTTTCCCTTCTGTCCCTCCTGACAGCTGTGTTGTGTGGATACCAGGCTGGTGCATGGAAGCAGCGATGAGCTCAGCGACATAATCAGTGAAATCAGCGTCAATAACTCAATACCTCATATAACCACAGCTGATGATGATGATGATGATGATGATGGTGGTGCACACACAGCAGTGCATAGTTGTGTAACTGTAAATGTGAATCATACTCAGATCGACCACAACAATTAAACACGCGGCTGGTTTCATTGCTGTGGCGGAACAGGAAGTCACACAGAGAGTTATTGAAAGATAGGTTTTAAATGGCCTTACACATGGATTAGTATATACTGTATATGCGCTGCTTTGAAACTGTAACCAGTTAGCAGTAAGAACCAGTGCCCTGTTCTTTGGTGATGGCAGATATATGTAAATATGACACAGTGCGAGGGCAGAGCTGCTGATGGATGTCTCTGTTAGCTGTTACTCCATCATGAGCCTCTGAGCTCATAACATAATCCCCATATTAAATTGTGAATCATGGCGGAGGACGGCGCTGTCTGTCAAAAGTCTTCCCCGTGTGTCATTACATCCCTAATGTTTATTTACCTATTTATCAGTTGTCGTTTTAATATGGCACTTGTCTATATTTGCACACCTTGGGCTTGCACTGTGGGGTAAATACAATATGCAAATCTATAAACATCTTAAGATTCGGTACATCTGCGTGTGTCGACAGATGCTGTACGTATTTGGGCTGTAAGTGTTTTCTATTTATGGTCATTTTATCCTTCTTTTGCACCTGCTTTTGGCTTAATTTCCCCTTGAAGGATGAATCATTTGGATGACAAATCATTCAGTCATAAATCAGGAGGAAAACTTTCACACTGGAGATGTTTATTCTGCACGGTCGTGATGAAGAATCCTGCTCTACTTACCTGAACAGACAGAAACTCAGTGCATTTGACGTAAATGAGGTGTAAATAAAGGATTGGGCTCGGCTCGTGTGCTGCTGTGCTTCGCCTATAGCTCCTGGGCCATTGCTGCAAATGAAGACAGTGAAGTGGTTCTTGTTTTGAATGAGAACAGACTGTAATGCTGCCTCGGTGGAAGTGCTCTAATCATTCACACTGTCCAAAAAAAAACAACCTTTATTCCCACATTTAGAGTGTTAGTGCACCATTATCAAGCTACTTATGCCTTCCTGTCTTCACATCCTCCTAACACGCGCGGATAAGGTATCATTTCGGTGTATGAAATGCTGCGAGGGCTCCAAATGAGCAAGAACGGGACATCATTTTATGCTCCACACCTCGATGATGCCAAAAAATGCCACTTCATTTGGCAAGTTTGGGACTTTTTACTAGTGGATGAGGTATTATTTAAAACAGCGTGTGAAGTGGGGAAAGAAAAAGTGCCCTTATCCATTTGAGGCGCGTGTCTGTCGCAAGGAGATGTTATGGTGATTTTCTACTACACGGTTCCGGCACGGCATGGCTCTACTCTATACGGTTTGGCATGGTTTTCCATTACTGTAGTACCTCCTCAATGTGGGTGGAGTCGTCATAGCAAGGCTGCGTGAAACTACCGTGACGTTGTTTCATATGCGACACACACAAACTAGTGGCTTGTAAAGCAGTGTAACTGAATCGTTAGAATCAAAGATTTAATCATTAGAATCAAAGACTCCTCTGTTCATTTTGAGATTTTCTTACACACTTTTTCAGGATTTTAAAGCCTAAAGTCGTTTGATTCTTGTGTCAGACGTCGCGCTCGTGGCTTTTCCAGTGGCGACACTCTCAAGTCAAGTCGTGCTGGAACTGTGTAATGGAAAAGTGCCATTAGTGATTATTATTTGAATATTTAGCCTTCTATATTAAAACAACTAAAAACTATTTACAGTATGTTGCAAATGTTGCTAACTTGTATATTTATATTCTGAACATGTCCAACAATGAGTTTGTGCCGTTATTAAGTAAATATAACAAAATGGTGGTGATATTTTTTAAACATTTTTAATAGATATTGTTGTTGTTTTTATTATTTATCTCTTTTCCAGCTTCTCCCTTTATTATTCTGCGACATAATAATGATTTGGACAGATAACCTCAATAGCATCTTGTGAGAGTTTTTTTTAAATGCAGAAAATGTTGGCTGATTAATGAACTTTATAGCATATTCTTACCTTCATCTGGTCACATGTTTAAGGTTTTCTGCGAACACGCATGAAACACGCGTCAGCAGAGATTTCCTCGGGTCGTCTGATGTTCATCTGATGACAGAAGCTCAGGACAGAGAGCTGCGCTCACAAAACATTAGCACATTAACTATGTGTGTTTGAAACTGCGCCTCCTGCAGCTTTAACCCACGAGCCCTGTTGCCATGGAGATAAAGGGGAACCTCAGATGAAATTTGATCCAATATTGGCATTAAATGTGAATCGACCACGTTATGCAGCATATTAACACACACACACACACACACACACACACACACACACACACACACACAGTCTCATGTCGTGGGAAAGGACTGAAAAGAACAAAACCCTTAATTAACACTGTTATCTTAGTCTTTATTTTGTCACAATTGTATGTCAAATATATATATACGTCTATAGGACGTATATTATATGACATATATAATTTGATTTCTTTACATTAGAGAAACAACATAGAGATGACACACTATTTTGGTTTCTAAGTAGAAGCTCCTTTTTAAATAGTGGCATTTTTTTTTTCAATACACTATCAAGCTCCCACTCCAGTCACACTTTTGTTTTCCTTATTGAGTCACATTTATTCACAATGTGTGTTTGTTTGTCTCTTTTTTTTTTCTTCTTCATAATCTTATGTCTTTGTAAGGTTTTTTTTTTTTCCTCTCTTTCTCTCTCTGTCTCTGCAGTTCAGTGTGTTCGTGTTCCTTGGAAAATCCACTGCTCAAATTCCGTTATTGGTCCGAGTGGCCACACATACAGTCCGCACCGTCCTGAGCCACCAACAAAGGTATACAGTTACTGGAAACAGTGTTTCTGAAGCTTTACAGGGTTAATCCAATCAGCTCGTAGAAGGCTTGGCAGAAGCGTTGCCGCTTCCTCTGCAGCTAAGCCCTCTGGTGGCCAAGGAGTTGTTTGCGCCTCCGTACACGGGGGATGTCTGACCTTGGCACTGTCCCTGGGCTTCTCTTTGGCCGTCTGCCTTCAAACCTGTGGCCTCATTGCCTGTGTGCAGGACTCCGGCTGAATATTGAACACTCTTCCATTCTGACTCCTGCACAATCCCGTTCTCAGGAGTGTTTGTGCCACCGCGGTGGATCTCACTGTGAGATCCAGACTTTTCCCCGGAGCTGGAAAAGCTCCAGAAAGCCTGCGTGAACTCCACTGTGGAGCGGGGGGTTTGCTTCAACCCCAGGTGAGCAGCTGTGGCGGCGGTGGTGGTGGTGTCAGGAGGGCTAACACCACTGGGCATAACACTGGGTGGCATTGCAGCAGTCTCACAGGAGGGAGCAGGAGAATTGCTAACGGGCACCGTTGTCGTTCCAGCGAGCACTGGGTGCCACTTGAGGCGGCCCCGTTGGTTACACTCACTCGTGTCCACGTTCCCTGCTTCGAGGTCAATCGCCTGGAGGGAGGGGATGATGGGCACAGAGCGGGTGCGCAGGGAGGGAGGCGGGAAATTTGTTCCCTTATCCAGGCGGGTGCAGGGCACCTCGGTCCATCCTTTTCTGGCCGTGAAGTGAGAGAGCGTCGTCCTGCTGAGGAGGGCGCCGACCCTTCCACTGCCAGAATCACACCTTTAAAGAGAGGACAGAAACAGAAATGGCATCATAAGAACGACAGAGCGAGTGATTAATCCTGTGACCTTTCTGTCCGAGTGTGAATAATAAGACGACGCGGTGATAAAACTGCAATAAAGCCGCGCGTACTTTTCACCATTTCATTTAAATTCCACCAAAAATCCTCTTGCTGCAGCAAATTATTATTTATGTATTGTTCCCTCCAAATCTTTGTGTAATTATTTATAATCCTTGGCTTGAGCGGCTCATACTGTTGCTGCACTGAAAAAAAACCCTTATCAGAGATTTAAGGCTTAAGCAACACCGCTGCTGGATACTGACCCTGACCTCAGTCGATATATGTGTATATCTACAGTATATAGATCTATCTCTATCTCTCTCTCTCCCTATATATATACTGTATGTATATATATATATATATATCTATATACATATCTCTCTCTCTATATATACAGTATATAGATATATATACACATATATACCTATGTATATAATAGATATATACGTATATACGTGTGTGTGTGTATATATATATATATATATATATATATATACTGTACTCTTTTTCTGAATTAACATAATCACTTGGACTCTGTTTTTCCAAAAGTAATTACTTATTTTAAAATGATATACATTTATCCTCTCTTTTTAAAAAATATAATTCAATACTTTTAATACTTTTTTGATTAATACAAAAATTTTTCGGTTCTATTTTTCTCAGCTCGAGATTAATGACTCCTCCTTGTTCACTTGAATCCAGTTTCACTTTGTTCCAGGTTGTAAAAATGATCTTGTTAATACACAGAAACCCAGAGCCAACATTCTATCTATCTATCTATCTATCTATCTATCTATCTATCTATCTGTCTATCTATCTATCTATCGTTCTTCTGTATCCTTTCATTGCTTCATTGCTGTGTTCTAACTCTAAAGCGCCTCATGGTCGTAGGTGAGTTTGTGGGTGTGAGATTCTCACTGTGCATGTTTGCATGACAATGACTCCTGTGAAAAATCAAGCATATGACAAAACACATATTAGGAGGCACTGAAATGGAGAAAAAAAAAAACAACAACAGCTCAGCACTTATTACTTATTCATAGTCACAAACATTATTCCTAATCACACAGATGAGTTTAAATATGTGAGTTACCACTGTGACTAAAGACTCAGTTCACATTAGGAGTCACCACAGCACAGCCTTAGGAGACAGCCAGTGTAATTGTCAGCTCTCTGAGACTGTTTGTAGCATAACCAAGTTTCAAATAATTGAATTACTCTCCCACTCCTCCCTCTGTATTAGGACCAAGACAACCTGGAGGTAAATCCAGCCGATCAAAACACGTCTAAAAATAACTCTTGTGGCAAATTTGCAGTTTCACTTCCATCCTCGGGTAACGGGTAAATGTGTTGATGTGTTTGACATGGGATAATTAAAAAGACAAACACTCTGCAGGGATTTGTTGTCACAAAATGGAAGACACTGAAGAGCGATATTCTCCTGTCTGTGCGCCGTCCGCGCCGCTGCCCTCTCCCCACCACACCACGCTCAGTGCCTCCATCTTCCCTTCGCTGCACTCTCATCATCTCTGCACAATCTCCCTTCTTTCCTCACTTTGTGTCTCGCGTTCTTTCACTCTCCTTTCCACCTCCCATTTCTCATTTCCAGAGATGAGAGGGTGTAGCCATGGCAACAAGGCACGGGAGGTGGGGGCTGCTCGAGGAAGAGGAGGAAGAGGAGGAGGAGGAGGAGGAGGAGGAACAGTGGAGATGTAAGCTTGGTGTTGCGTGGGGCTGGTAAGTTGAGAAATAGGTTATTTCAACCTCCAGAAGGCCAGCAGAGGCTGTTTATTTTCGACTGAGGGATCTGCAGAGGAATCATCAATAGCTAATAAGAACTAAACAGTGACTGTACACATGCAACCTGATCGCTGTGAGGATCGGAAGATGAGAAGCGCTCTCATTTCAGCTCTTATCCTAATGATAAAGCCAGTCACACTACAATTAAATGCATGTAGTGTAAATATTTTGCCTTTGTTATTTAAAAGAAAAGGAATTCTCACCAGTTTGTTTGTTATTCTCTGTGTGTGTGTGTGTGTGAAGCCTCTTTGGTCCTGGAGGAATTCTCAAAAAGAACTGCTGAGCCACACGCAGCTTTGTTTAAAAATGTAAATTATGGAAATAGGTCACATAAAATGTTTGGCAGCACACAGCGTATCTCGCAAGTCACTGTACTGCTCAGTCAGGTTGGCATGCTAATAGGAACATTGCTCGGCACTATTAAGTGTGCGGAGTGCTCGGCGCTAATGACGAGTGCCTCTGATAACGGTGCCATCGCTCACTGTCGCGCACACTGACAACAAATTAGGCTGTTTCTGAGTCAGAAACGGGGGCGGGCTTAAAGACGCTGCATCTGTAAATAAAAGTGAAGATAATCAAATGTTTTCACAGCTGCTTGTTTGAGAGGAAATGGCAGTGGTGCTACTTCCCACTTCACTTGACTGAGTAAAACAAGCACCTCAATTAAAAAGAAACCGATTTCTTTTTTGTGACGTTTATGCAACGATCAGTGTCAATTTATTTACCCGTCAACACTTGAGAACGTGTTCCTTATATACACGGCAGTCACTGTGACAGTTTCACAGTAGGAAAATCATCAAATGAATAATGAGGGCTGCGTTCCATTTAGGTTAAAACATGTCAAAATGGCCGCGGAGCAAATGGCTCCTGTGCTGAAGAAAACAAGACCAAAACATTATAATTAAAACATATAAAAAGAAACACTTGAGCACCACTGCTCACTGCAGCTGAGCCTGTATGTCAGAACAATAACAAAAGCAATTTTGACAGCTAATGCTAATGGCGTGAATATTCTCGTCGGTCACCAATAATAAAAACACACAAAGCGGTGGTTTCACGTCCAGTTTTTTCTACATCAATTTTCCCCGCTGTTCCTTTTACACGTATTGTATAATATGTACAATCAGAAATGGGCTATATCGCTCACAACCGCCTGCTTCTAAACTTCAAATGCAAACTCCGCACAGGACTGAGACAGAAAAGGAAAGGGTCCCCTCTCTTGTAAATTTCAACAACGCTGTCAATCTAAAAAGTGGTTCCGCCTTTCCGGTTCTCCAATCATCCTGCGTCAGCCCAGCGTCCGTGCCCGCCCACTGCTCCAGTGACTCCCAGAGACGCTGTGTGATTGACAGCGAGCACAGGTTGTGTCGGCGACATCCATGAATTTACGGTTTAAGAAAACTGATATTGCCAATCAGATCACGTCCAGTGTTTTTTTTTGCATAAGCTCTGTTTATGCATCAAGTTACAGGTCAAAGGTTAGCTCCAGCTAACTCTTCCGAGGCTCATGGAACGCTCCACTGCATGACGAGTATTAACCCATGGTCTTATCTCTCTCCATGTCTGAATACCTTTTAGCCAAAGAGTTTTCTTTGGAAGAAAATACAGAGAGTTGCCTGTAGCTGGATGCTTTTAACAACTTTCTGCCTGCTGTGCTCACTCCATTCAGTATGTTTACATGGAGATAATTAAAAGATAATGCATTACTGTGTTAGTCCAACTACCAGCAGGCCTTTAAAATACATGCAATCATGCTAGTACAAAGATACAAGGGTAGCTTGACTTGACTGTACACGGAAATGTACTGACTTGTTGCCTTTGAATCGTGACGTAAACAATATCTGTTTCCTGACATCTCGTGAGGTTTAATGTTGCCACACGTATTAGAGTACCAGTAATGTACGCAGACACACACACACTCACACCGTCTCTCCCTCGCTCGACCACGAGTAGACGCAATACACAGACTGAAATGTGCCGCCAACCCTCTCTCTCGCTGGCTCAATATGAGTGGACACATACACACTCAACTGCGCCTCTCTCTCACTGGAGCACTTGGCTCCTGCATAAAAACCCCAAATCCGCTGACATTTTTGGTCATACCACCCAGCACTAGTCTGGGGGCATTGCTTGTTGGAAGACACGTTGGTTTTTATTCGCTTCCTTCCAACAATCTGGAGCCTGAAAAAAAACCTGGGGATCTAATGGTTTATGTATCCGACCCAGTATACACGTGTACCACAAGAAAAGAATGCATCCATTTCAATTGCAAACTAATGTATCTGAGCTCTTCTCTAGTTTTATTGTTTGAGAGAGTTTGTGCCTTTATTAACATCTGTAAATTCAGCTTTTATAGGTTACATACTGTATATATATATGTATATTTATATATGTATATATATATACACATATATGTACACATATATAGCTATACACCTCAAAAAAATATTTTCATTTAATTTAGACATTCTCTTCTTCTCCATTCTCTATTATCTTAAATATTTCTCACATCTATTTCTATGTCATCTCTGTCTTATCTTAATTGCGGCAATGTTTCACATTTCATGTAATACCGCCGTCTCGTTGGAAAGGAAATCCGTGGTATTTGCAAGGGACGTATCTTTGAGAAACAATGGGAAGCTTTGTCTCTACATGAGAAATCATGTCATTCCTCCAAGACAGCGGGGTGGAAAAAGAAAAAATCTTGTCTTTGATAACAAAGAGGATTCCTCATCAGGCTACCTTTCTTAACCCATGCCAGACAGGATCATCCCACTAAAGTAAGTTATTTTAAACCCTCTGATAGCCAACTGGCAATGCTTTTACAGCCCGCTGAAACGGCGCCAGTAGCTGTGCCTCACTTACACGAGCCGCGAAACTAGGCCAACTTGCTGTCCTTACTCGACACCAGGATGAGCACGAGGAGAATTCAGGATGTGTCAAAGCCTGAAACTAATCCTTTGCAATTTGAGCACTTGTTCTAGAGTGCTGCAGCCACTCAGTGTGTGGTGCCACATTCAGCTTGTTAATCAAATTGTAAAATTAAAAATGTTCCTTTGATATAAAAGGACCATGAAACTCCCACAGAACGCCAGAGCAACAGCTTAAATAAAACCATGGCAATTTAAATAAATGTAAAACCCATGTAGCATTTGGTAGTAAGTGTTGGCAGAGTGGGTGCTTTTTTTTTAACGGAGCAGATAAAACATATTTCATTCACAGAAGGAGAAATTCAGACTGGCAAAATGTAAAAAGACCACTGCAACAAGGCTGTGTGCCAGTAATTTAGCCGTATAATGATGGGGCAAGATGGCGCTAGTGTGCGCAGCGAGCTGTCTGTCATTTCCAGCTGTTTTATCACTTCCTTTCGCTCTGTTTCTCTACATGTTGCCTCCTCTTGGTCTTCTTTGGAGACAGGACCACAAACTCCCTCTTTACCTGGTGGATGTTCCAGTTTACCTTCACTGCATTCTCTATGCTAATCCCCGCAAGAAACGTCCCCAAAGAAGGAGTAAATGTGGAGGTGTTCTGGTGAGAGCCAGGGCTTACCTGGCTTCCTGTGATAGTACAGATCCTAAAAAAGGGGAAGTATTGTTTCCCTGTTGGTCGGCACACACTGGAGCTGAGAAGACGGTGGATCTGAGCTGTTGTCCGAGGCGGTGTGGACCACAGAAACCTTCACCTGTTGATACTCGCTCAATGCTAGGTTGCCAGCGAACAAAACTTTCCTGCTCAACGACTTCTTCACCTCTCGTAAACTGGATTTTATGTTTCTGACAGAAACCTGGCTCCGTGCTGGTGAGTTCACCCCATTTGCTGAACTTCTTCCTCCCGAGTGCGACTTTCTCAGCTCCCCTCGGACCACTGGTAACCCTAACCCTAAACCTTTTCACTGTTGGCAGATCTCACCTGATGTCTTCTCCAGCTTTGTACTGCAGCTTTTTGAGATAAACTCTACTCTGACTGTAGTATGCAGTGGTTTACAAAGCTTAAAAGTGATTTTATTCTGGATTTGGATTACTTCTTGGCCTTGAAATATGATCGCTTTTTAATTGTCGTTGATTTTAACATTCACGTCAAAGACTTTACTCATTTTGAAGACTCTTTTAACATCACACAGTCACACTGTAGGACACACCACACACTAGACCTTGTGGTTTATCTGTATGTTTAAGGGAAATATGTAATACTTGTATCTGGAACCTTGGCAAGCGTTCAGCGACTGTTTAATCCCTGCTTTTAAGGACTCTCCTCTCTTCTCCCTGGATGAGAGCTGTGTTTCTAGTGCTGAGGAGCTTAATAATCTTTTTAACTGGACTTGCACGGAGATATTGAACCATGCTGCTCCACTTAAATCAAAATGCACTAAGTCACTTTCCAGCCCTGGCTAAATGAGACTACCCATGCTCTCAGACGTGTCTGCAGACAAAGCTGAGAGAAGGTGGAAGACGGATAAACTCTGTGTTTGCTTGTTGCTGGTCGTCTTATCAGAGACAAAAACACAGTTTTTCTCTAATTTAGTCTCCACTCCAGGCCACAGGTCCTTTTTTAAATTCTTTTAACCCTCTTGTTAATAACTCTTGTGATGTGGCTTGTGTCATGAAAGTTTTTATGAAAAAAATCACCGCTCTCAGAGTTTTAGACCCTCATACTCTGACAATGTGCTCGGCTGTCTTTGACCAGTTTCAGCCTTACTACCAGAGGTGGTCAAATATGTACGGCCTGCAACACTGTCCTCTAGACACCTTCTCTTCTCGCTTTTTCAAAGAGGTTTCTTATAGATTTCTTATTCTCTTGATAAATACATCTCTCAGCTTTAAACATGCCATGGTGCAGCCTCTCATGCACTCAGAGAACTCGAGACCCATCTATTCTCTCCAACTTCAGGACAATCTCAGGCCAAACTACCGATCCTGTCAAAGGTCCTGGAGAGAATAGCTTTAAATCAACTACAGCCCTGTTTAGATAGTTTTAACACCTGTGGAAACTTTCAGTTGTTATATGATCTTCTAATAACTGATGCTGGAAACCCTGATGTGCTAGTGCTTTTAGACCTGACTGCTGCCTTTGACACTGTCGACCCCAAGATTTTGTGTGTGGGGATCAAGAGTAATGCTCTTAAGTGCTTTCAGTAGTACCTGACAGATCGCAGTTATTCTGTTGAATATTGTTCCGCTCTAGCACCACTCTCCTGTGGGGTTACTCAAGGCTCTATTTTGGGCCCCATGCTCTTTGCACTGTACCTGCTGCCCTTGGACTCTATCTTTGAAAAACACAATATCTCCTTCCATTGTTTTGCAGATGATATAAGACTGAAATTATTGTTAATAGATGACCTGACCATGTGGAAAACTGTGTCCACGCTCTTTTCCCTCTAAGTGTGTTTGTCCATTCTTCTGCCAAGAATCTTGGCGCAATCTTCGACAGCTCATTAAAACTGGAAACACAGATCAATTCAGTTGTAAAAACAGTTTTCCTTTTATTTGTCTCTTAGCCAAGAGACAAATAAAAGCTAAGAGAGAAAATCCTACCTCCCCTACAGTGACTTTGAGAGAGTTATTCATGTTTTGATTTTGTCAAGGTTGTATTATTGTAATTCTTTATATGTGGGTATAGACAAGTCATACGTTTGTCGGCTACAATTAGTGCAAAATGCACTTCATCCCCTGATACTTGATGGAAAGACAACTTCTAAAACATGCAACACCTGATAAGAGAAGCAAAGAGCTCATGATGCAGTTTAACACTTCTTGATGCTTCTCTAAGTGGATAAGAAGCACCTCGTCTGATACCTCCACCAAAATATGTGCAAGTCGTCCCTTAAGTTACAGCATTTTCAGATTTAAAATATAGACCACCATTCAGGTACACCTGGTGTGTGCATGCTGGTGTAAACAGAAAGTTGATTCTCTCCTCTGCGATTGTTTATTTAGCTTCAGAAAGTAGTAATTAAGAATTCTCGTTTTACTCCACTTTCATGTCTGTCCATTATTCTTTAAACAAAGCTATTGTTCTTAACTGTATCACCATTTTCAAACGTCTTTGTTCCCACCCGTCCAGACTAAAACACAGTTTTCCACTTGAGTTTTCACGTGGAAAATGGGGCAAAAGGTTGTGAGGCGTATCTGGGGCAGAAGATACACATTTTTTGTCAAAAACGGAGGAGCATGGCTGTAGCCTAATTTACTGCCAAAACCAATTATGCTTAGGAAGTGGACAATATAATTTCCTACGCCATGGGCGGGCGTAATTTTGTAGCAGCAGAAAATATCATCAGCTAATATCAGCTGGTCTGTCAGTTCACTGTAGCTTCTGTCCAAACTGTTTATGTATGACATAGATATGGAAATAGATGAAGATGATGCAGGCTTATGGTTTCAATTTGAACTCACATGGAGAGAGAGAGACAGACAGAGAGAGAGAGAAAGAGAGAGAGAGAGAGAGAGAGAGAGAGAGAGAGAACCATATCTTGGACTTCCCTGGCACCATGTTGAGCGGCTGGCATTTGAAGTGTGTTTTCCAAATTAATTGTGACAGTCCCAGTTTGAAGGCGGGCACAGCAGATCTCATTTATTTCCCCTGGATCAAATTTCATAAGCTCGTTCACAGATTTGATCTGAGGGCATTTTCACTCATAAACTCATTTCTCACCAAAATTATCCCTCTGCAGCTCCAAATTAGCCTCTGTAAACGTGGGCTGTGCATCACTTGACCTCAGCGTGGAGGCAGGCAAAGGAAAACTTCCCCTGGAACAAACATGACAGCTCTAACAAAATCAGAGAACGGGATTCACCTTCTCAGGGACTGCACGTCTGTGGACTCATCCTCCTGCAGGTGTTTGTAGACATGGCCGGCCACTTTGTGTTTCCCTCTGGAAATGGGTGGGGTCCGGAAATAATTTGCCTCCCTCCGCTGCTGGGCAGGACTGAGTGAAACTGAGCTACTCCTGCAACCATAGGGGAAAACGAAAAAAGCCGATAAATATCACAGATTTAACGCATAATTACACTCACTGCATGGATTCAAGCAGCATTCGCTAATTAGTTTGTTCTGTGAAATGTATTTCATCTTCTCTGTTCATTCATGTAAACTGGATTGACCTTTGTGTTTGACATTTGAGTTCTGGGGGGAGAGAAAAACCATTTCACACACATTCAGTTACATCTTTGTATACGTTTGGTCACGAAGCATCAGACCTTTTTATCAAATGCATGAGAATCAGATTAGTTCTTTACCAGTGCGACAATTTACACAAAACATTTCAAAGTTACACAATACTCAACAAATCATCCACATCCAACATGAAAACAGAGAAACCGAGCTCCATTTGAAGTGTGGTCGTGTGAAGTCGTGACGTGTTTTTGCTCTGACCTGACAACCCGGCAACCAGCGTGAGACGCGAGCGCTCGCTCTCTGTGAAACGCTGGCTGTGGTTTGCCACGGGAAAACTGCGGGTCGCCATAGCAACCGTGGTGGGGAATTCCATCCGCTTTCGATTGTGCGAGGTAGATCGTGCGCGGATCAAAGGCAATGGCCCGAGTACGCCGTGTTCACACGACATTTTCTGCCGCGAACGCACAATTTTTCCAATCAGTAAAGTCTGTGCAGTGATTCTTGTGCACTTCTTCCACACAATCACTTTTTTTCACTCCAATCTCAACATGCTCTCATTGATTTTTGAGCATGACTGTTACAGTTTGTTCCAGAGTCTATCAGCTCTACATTACTCTTGTTTGGTATGCTTCTGTCTGTGTTATTGTCAGTGTTTAGACTGTAGCCAGGGTCTGGATCCTCCCAAGTGTGCAGGCGACTGAGGAGATGACTCCGTCTGTTGCTCACTCAGGAGGAGATGCTGTGTGAAATGACACGATCGAGCCCACACAACTCACGTTGTCCCCTTCTTTTTCTCTTAATAGGATGTGGCAGGCTGTTCACTGAGAGGTTAAACGCCGCCCTCCAAAGTCCTGAATCACAGTTCTTCTGCCTCTCGCAGTCTGACTGCTGATTTAAGCCTTGATCAACCAAAACATCCCAAACAAATCAGCTATAATTAAACATATCTGATTGTAAAATAAATATTTCTTTTTTTTATTGTACAGTCTTGTGACAAACATTTGTGGGTCTTTCTTCAGTTACCTTCATAAGTAATTGTAGCTATTGGCCAGGAGCAGATGTCATGAGGTGGTACACAACCAGTCAGTTCTAATTTGTGCTCATACATACAATACAAATGCTTCAAAATGACATCTAATTATATCAGAATTATATCTTATTTTTGTATTGTTGTCAATGAAGGTTGTCAGTCATCCAGGTCATAGTCTTCTTCAGTAGTTGGATGAAGGCGTCTCATGTGTCTTCTTTTTCTTCTTCTTCTTCTGCTGATCATTTCTGGTAGGCTGTACACTCAGAGGTGTAATGCTGCCCTCAACAGTTTAAAGCGCTTTCCCACATCCCTCATCTCCTCAGTCTCATCCTCTTCTCGTCTTTCTTCACAGCAGTTCAAAGGTCAACAGCTTTCTCATCCTCTCAGTCTTTTTATTACAGTTCTTCAGTCTCATCCCCAATATTTTATCGTGGTCCTCATTCCTTAATCCTCCTGGATTCTTCCTCTTCCACAAAGCTCCTCTCATCTCTTCAGTCCCCCCATCCTGTCACACGGCGCCACTTCCCACACAGAGAGTGATTAGTTTTATGTCAAAGATGACAGCAAACAGTTTGGGGTGCGGCTGAAAACACCAAGAACTGCTCAGGCATTTTGATAATTTAAAACAATCTTATTCTCACCCGTCCATTTTTTTTAAAAATAATACTAATAAAAAATAAAAATCACCATAAGTTATGCACCTTTAAAGGTCCAGTGTGTTGCAGTTAGGTTGGTTTATGTCCACAATTTGAATAGCTAGCTGTAAATATGTTGGTGTAAGTGTAAAAATAGGTGTTTGTGGCCTTAGAATAAGCCTTGGCCTTGTTTACCAGAGGCTGTCGTGTTTCCACAGCAGCATAAACGGACAAACCAGCCGTTTCGCATTTTAAAGTGGAAGTTTACTCCACACATTAAGAAAAACGACACGCTTTCTTGTATGTGAGAACCAAGGCTGAGGAGTCAGCACACTGGACCTTTCATTCGCTGCCCCTTAAATAACTCAAGTCCATTTGAGTTTGCAGAACTCAGCCACGGCACCAGAATAATAAATCCTAATTCCGGCACAGAGAGGCTGAGTGAATCTTGTCCTGACTCTGTGTAGGGTGAGTCATGGATTTAGAGACAGTGTAGAAGCACGAAGCACCTGCACTGTGATCCAGGAACACTCCACTCTGGTGAGGTCACAGGACCTGAGAGTCGAGTGAAGATATCGTCGTGACAATAGTTACAACTTTCTGGAAAACAATCTAATCCCCAAGATCATTAAATCCTAATGCACTTTCAACTAAACTCCCTGCTCTGCTGATATCCTTGTAGGTGACGTCGTTACCTCCCAGTAACAACGTCCAGTCAGAGTCTTCTCTACTCAGGACCTGAGTAGTAAGTGAATCTGCCTCGATGATTGGAATAATGCAGTTTTTCCCTCATCAGATAATAACAGTTCTCTGTTTAATTTCCTTTAAATATCTTTTCTTTGGGCTTCGTTCGTGGCAGCGAAACATCCCCTCCAGTTGCTGTCCATGAGACATTTGTCCCCGTCAGCTGATGTCTGACGTGTGACACAGCTGTTGTGTTGTCCTCAAAGTGCCTCATAGGATGGACATTAATGCTGGGGGAGTGTGAAGATGGACTGAGAGCTGCTGACAGTGCGGTGTAGTTCAGTAGAGCTTGGATGTGATTCTCTCAATGTGAGAGCCGCTGCAGTTCAGTGTCTTTCCCCTTCAGCTCAGCGATCTCCTGCTGCAGCTTCTCCCGAATCTCTTTGACTTCGACTCGCTTCAGTTTCCTGCCGGGATCTGATCTGCTGCTTCACATCACTGCCTGGCTCAGTGGCAATCCTCTCACTATCCACCACTGCTTTAATAGCAGAGTGATCCACGGCCTCCGCCTGCTGTTGAAGCACCCTCACATCTTCTTCCCTCTCCCCGAGTCTCCGCCGGATTTCTTGTCGAGTCAACGCGAGCTCTCGCTGCCTCTCTGTCCTTTCTTCCGGCGGCTGAGACTGTGGCGTTCATGCAAAGGGCAGATGTGACACATACACTGCTGGTCGGTGCGGCAGAACATGGTCTTCACCTCAACTTTGGCGAAAGCAGATGGTCTCCTGAGGCTTCGTCCAAGGGTCCACCAGCTTGTGGTTCTTAAATGACGCTGGAGGTGTGTGTCACAGTAAGAGGCCAGACAAAACAACCAGAACTTGTGAGCCTTCAGTTTAATCCCAGTGCAGAAATCACCAGGCACATCTTCAGGTCCAGCACAGCATTGATCAGCAGGTGCTAGTCCAGTCTTCTTCACTAAAATCCATACTATTGAAGCATTGCCTGCGCCTTTAAGTTTGACCCTTCAGATTAAGAGAAATGCAACGATTCAAAGGATAACGTATTATTACACCTCTCAGTGGACATTCATTCATTTTCTACCGCTTTTTCCTCAACGTGAGGGTCGAGGGCGGACGGACCAAAGAAAAAGAAGTCAACAAAGTCAGTGATTTGTGATGTGCTCTTCCTCCATTCTCGTCACGCCACCTTCTGCCAGACTAGCATTAATGGGTTCCAGGGTTTCAGCTCTGAAACGCTCTCTTTCCTACAATTCACCCATGACACTGACATCCTCCTCAAATTCAAATCCCACCACAAAAAAACCCCGCAAAAAACTTATCTTCACATATTCACACTTGCATATTCACTATCGCCACTCCATAATTGTTTGGACACCTAATAAATAAAATCTATTGTTATTATTATTATTATTTCTTTGGATTTCCCCAAGCCGCACAAATGGTCGACCAGCAGCTAAGTCTTTGTGGACTTTGGTGAGGAATTGGAGCAATTGCTTTGATACACGACTTAATAAACATTATTTCCTTATGGGGCAGAAAAAATAAGAAGCTGTTGAGTTATATTGAGTTTTTTGACTGTAAGTCTGCATGGCTAGAAATGCAACTAAGGTACTTTAGTTTCTCTCTTCTCAACTTTGAAGTGCGCCAGCTATGTGCGTGATTGTATGTTACAGCACATTGTACATTTCATTTGATTTGATTTATCAGGACAGTGTACACTTATTTCATTGTGCAGCATAAAACAGCAGAGATGCTTGTACCAGACTGTAGCTTAGTAGCTAATTTCCATCTGTAGTCCTAAGGGGGAGGGGTCAAAGTGCAAGATATATGTAGTGCAAGTTAATACACCGTTCAAATACATTATCTAGACATCAAACCTGCAGCATACATACAGCATACGTACTGATATGATCTAAAAAAGCTAAACAGATAAGATAAGGTGCAACCTTCATCGTGCATAGAGTACAAGTCAATCACGTATCAATAATCCCAATAAATCACTTAAATCACAGATGCTCTGGTTATCTAAAAACCATGTTTTTGCTTCTCTTGCAAATGCATGCATATTTCATAAACCCTCATCAAAATGAAATGTATATATCGACACAGTGCTGCGGTTGATGGTATAAGGAGCAGTCTGGTGAAAGTGTGTTTTTTTTTTCTCCTCCCTGTTTTGAAATAGTTTTGAGGGCAGAGGGCGGTCGATTTCAAAGCAGAGCCCCTGCAGGTCTGCAGCAATAAAGCAATTACATCAATTGTGAATCAAACTTGGACTGCATTGTAGTGCAAGCTGCTGTGTGGGTCTATCACACAAGAACAAACTACCGGTGCACACAGCAAGAATGAAACACATCCGCACATGTGAATTCCTTTTCAGTTTATTCAAATAAACGTGTGTTTTTGAGACTACTGCTCCTTCGGTTTCTCCCGTGAGCAATCGGACACTTGCTTGTGTTCATGAAACTACCACAAAAATAACTTGACATATTATCTCTGCCAGCGGGAAAATATGTGTTTGCAGGGAAGCACTGGGTACAAATCAGTGACAAAACATTTGCCCAGCTTGATTTTGGCTTTTGGCTCAAAATGAAAAAGAGAGGTGGAACAAGAAGTTTTGCTGTTCTTAATATTGACATAAGTGACATAAAACAAAAGTGGATTGCCTTTTTTTGACTTAACGGTACTCACGTTTATGCATCACTTTAATGATTGATGATGCGTGTGCCCAATGCTTGGTGTGACGGAGGTTAGCGGTGCAGTGGTCTACTATGTAGCAAGATTTGCTAATGTCTGCCACTGTCGGGTGCACTTTGTCCATAAAAACATCATTATGTGTCTGTGCTACACATGTTAAAAGTGATTTAATTGTCTTGCGCCCGTTGGTGCATCTGCTTGGAAAGTTGCAATGCGAGCAAAATCAAGCAACTAACCCACAATGCAGTTCGGCAACACCGCTGCTCCATTCAAACATTTCGGTTGCTACATATGTGTGGGTCAGCTGAGGTTAAGAAGAGGTCACAGAATGGCGTTGTCAGTGTCATTGAGGAAGCATTTGTTTTTTGTTGTTGTTTTTTGTTTTAATTGACCTGCTTTTCCAGCCTCATGCTTGAAGAGGTCCAGGAATTGCGAGCCGTTAGAAGCACGGTAAATCACCGTATGACTTCACTCAGCCTTTCACATCAGCACATTTCTATGAGCATCTGGACCAGAGTTAATCAATGAGACGAGCACAAATGAGGGGAGGAAGAAAGGAACTATATTCATATGGCATGTTCTTTTTTTTACATATTTGGAATGAGTCTTTCGGTAAATAAAGAGAGTGAAAAAGTGAAAGTTAATCTAACTTTCGTCCTAAAAATGTGTCATTTTAGTTTCATTTGTGAATGTGCCTCCAAAGACCTGAAGATCTGTTTAAAATAAACGAGAAAAGATGATTTATTTACTGATTTATCACAGCACTTATTTATGATCCTCCGCTTAATCAATGTGAAAACTGATGAAAATATTCTTGCAATCCTGCTGCATTTCAGTCAATTGTTGACTGTACACACAGATGCTGCAAATACTTAATAATGCATGCATTTTGCACTGAATCACAGCACTAATCATCAGACACTATAACGTTCTGGATGTTTGCATGAGAAGATTGTCTCTGTGTGGACGTCCCTGTATTTTAATGGCATGGTCCTTGCCCTAAAGCATTAGTGCATTTCAAGGTTCAGAAATTGCTGCTCTGAGATGACGAAGCTTTTTAGGCAGCACTTGTAAGTTGTGTCGAGCAACAGGAACGACATATTTCTTTTGACAAATAGCAGTCTTGCCAACTGTTTCCTCTCATGTGAAGCGCCATGTGACTGGCAATCACCATCTCCATGTTGGCGATTCGTCTTCAAAACACATTGTCCCTGTTGCTCACTTGATTGTTTCAGAGTGTGCACTGACCACCTCCTTCACTCCTGCTGTCCTCTCAGTAAAAGTCAAATCAAAATCGGTTCCTCCTCAATCGCATCAACAACGCGATCCCATCCAAATGGTGCAGGTTTCCCCATAATCCTCAGTGTCCTGAAGCCAAATGTATACTTTACCCACAATTCAGTGGAGCAGACATGTTGCTGCTGTAACTGCTTGAGCAAAATGTATCTGTAATCGTATGAATTGTTTCTGTCACGCAGTGGCTTGCAATCATCTGTGTGGGTTAATACAGCTTCCTCCCACAGGCCAAAAACATGCAGATTAGGGATTAGGTTGGACACTCTGAATTGACTGTAGCCGCAAGAGTAAACATGTTGTTCATGTCTGTATGTCGGACCTGTGTTATATATACATATATTTATATATATATATTTATATACATATAAAAAAGCACAATTTGACCTTTTTACAAATAGATCCAAATTATGTAAAAGTATTTGCTTGTTGTTGCTTTTCACTAAACTCATGTACTATATTCACTCAGTGAAACAGTGAATAGTCATGTGGTTATTAATTGATAGCTGTGCAAAAAAAATAAATAAATTCCGCAATAATAATTTCCAAATAGCCATGCTCTATGGAACAATAAGCATGGCTAATGTTGGCACTGGTCGTTGCCAGCATTAGCTTTTGTATCGACTGATGTTATAAAACCCCCATGATATGAATAAAGCTGAATGATGTCAGTTGTGTTGCCCATTACCATGCTGATGTTTTTAATTAGGATTAACCCAAAGCTGGAAACACTACAATGCGTTTCTGTCGACGCAACTGCCACACTATTGTCGTAATTAATGTTAAATGTCACATGTCTGAAATGCAAAAAGGCAGCCGATTATCTCTGCAGTCCACCACAAATGAACAGCCTCTTGATATTGTGCGAGTAAGCCTGTGTCAGAGAGTAATCCGGGACATGTTTTACATGGTGCACAGCCTTTACTGAGGAAAGAGTAAACACCCTTCTCTACAGAACCAGCAGTTCTGACATTCACAATAGATGCTGACTCTTGTTTCCCTCACTGCGCGTCAAAAACTCAGTGCTCACTGACTTGACTTGAAAGTATTGATTAGTACAGTATCCCATTTTCCTCAAAATAATCCAATCATGACAAAGGGATTGTGGTGATTGATCAAATTCCACCGCAGCACAAATTATAACAGTCACCACTGGCAGGGTAATGATTATACATCGACTCTGACAGTGTTATGTCAGTTCAATTTTGCTGGCAAAGCATCAAAGGAAATGTGTCAGTGAGCAGAAAGAGCTGAGTAAACCGTGCTGGTCAGTTTATTCAGAATGAATCAGAAACTGGGAATGAATGATTTTTACTCTTGGTTGCATGTGAGCCACAAGAACCAGCAACACAGTAGGGGTTAAGGGCTTTGCATTGGAATGCAAGCAGCAGCATTTGTGTTGCAGGTTGTATTTCTTCAGACAAAGGTCACTTTTACAATGTTGTGCTGCTGGGACGAAGACGTCAAACCAATCAAATATGTGCTGGGACTGTTAACAAAGAGAATTTTTAGGCTTGCTATGGCTCGTCCACCATGATTGGAACAGCTTTTGTTTGAAATGAGGAAGTGAGGGTGATGATAACATTTCAAGGTGAGTAACATGTGGTTCGTCTTGGGCATAAAAGATACTTGGTAAGGGTTAAAAGTTAAAACCCCCCAAAAACAAACGGTTTTCCCTCTTAAAACAACAGCAACATCATCTGTATAAAAACAAACATTTCACAAATGTTACAACCACCTACTCCTGCTCCCGATGTGACCATGCAGGGCTTGAGTTGCTCCCAGCTGGCTGTGATAGAAAAATCCCTGCACATCGTTGTGCTGTATGAACGTGTGCGTGAATAGGGATGAATGGGTGAATGCTAATTCTGTTGTGTGAAGTGCTCTGATTGGTCATCAAGACTAGAAAAGTGCTTTAATTGCAGCCCATTTACCATTTACAAACGCGACATTACGGTAATAGTAGGTTCTATGACTCTGTCATTGCATACATTAAAGTGCGGTTCCAATTATCTCACCGGATAATGAAGAGATGAAGATTAAACTGAATAGGATCTATTATAAGCTCTGATTCTCTGACCTGGAGCAGGTGGTGGCTGCCTTCAGAATGACAGACAGTCAATATGGACCAACGTGATGAAGAATTTTCCACAAGCCAGGAGGAAATGAATTCCTATATCCTTAAATGGCGCAAATACCAAAAGATGGCCGTGAAGTGAGCATAGGTCAAAATGAACTTCAGATAACTTCAGGATTCACTTTCTCTGCTTTTCGTCTTTTGTGCTCTCATTTTCCTTTATCGTATTTGTTTTGATGTGCTCATCATTTATTTGAGGTTTATGCACAAAAGGTTTCCACAGTAATTCAGAATGCCATTTTTTTGTGCCCTTCACACCCTACAGCCACACTGCAGGACACAAGTTGGCATACAAGTGGCACCTTTTGTCCCCGTTTAGTCCTGAGACGCTTGGCAACTCTCATTAGCGCTGTCACTGCCGCATGTTCGGATGTTAAATTTAGCATTTGGTCCAAAGCAGTGCTGCGCCGCAGTACAGCCATGAAACTGCTGCTACAGACCGTTACTCTGGCTGGTTAAAGAGCAAGGTGAGCCGTTGTCTTATCTTACTGCATCTATATCTTCGGTGAGTTACAGTATAAGATGTCTACAATATTCCAGTTCAACAGATACAGTCGGCATTCAAGCCGATCCCAGACGCACAAAGCCTCTGATGCGCAGGTAACCTTTTGCAGCATTATTGATGGGCTCGTATTGATATGTTTTTTTTTTACGGCGCATTTCTCCTGATAGCTCACAGTGTGGTCTATAGTTTCTCAGGTCAATAGCTAAAAGCCTCTCAGCATCATCCATCACAGTCTAGTTCTCCCCTGCCTCCTCCCACTATGACAACAAGCTGAACAGATGATTGACTGTCATCTGCCCTCCACACGGAGGCACCTGCATGACACCGAGGCAAATCAAAAAGGCAGGACATGTTGGCGCCGTCCTCACAGCCACATGCCACAACCTTTCCTCTGTGACACATCACTGATCCATTAAAGCGCAGAGCAACTGCTGCCTCAGCAGGGTTTTCACTGAAGATGTCATCACAGTCAAGCAGACGTCTGAAAAATCTCTCCGCCTGTAGATCCACAACTACCCAAACACAGCTGTTACGATTGCCTGGTGTGCACATAGCTCCAGTCAACCGGAGCTGTAATCTTACCTCAAATAGTGTTAATAAAGTGACACGTGCGTCGTAAACGCTGACAGTGCTGAGAACCTGCATGAGATTGGCTGACATCATGACTAAGAGTGGGCAGACAAGGAATCACAGATTTGCCTCAACAAAAGGCTAGTTTAATAAACGCCATGAATGCTTAAGTCTCTGATATCTTAAGAATATCTTCACAACTTGTTGTTGCCGTTAGATCATGGCACGCCAAATTCCCTGCATTCCCTCATTTCTTTGCAAGCAGAAAACGCTGACTTCCTCTATGGACTTTGGTGAAGGGGAGTGAGTGGTTTACAATCTTGAGTGAAATATTGAGGCTGAAAAAGCTACTTTAATACAGATATAATGATTTAAGATATAATGTTGAACATATCCTTAATATTTTCTTAGGTGAGCCTTTTGTTAAGTGGCTGAAAAGTGCCTTTTGTTAGCTTTGTTCTCAGGCTTGTTGTCGCAGTGCCTCATACATGTTCCTCTACAAAGGCAATTGAATAGTTTCCAAAAAAATGACTATGACAGATTCTAAGTGGTGGTGGAAAAAAAAAAACAATTCGAACAAAATCAATTTTGGAGTGAATTTTAGACAGACTTTACACGCTTTGTGTGACAGGAAGTTAACGCCACAACAAACTAGCTAAGAGGCTCTTTATTTCACTTCACTTGTTTGCCATTGAACTGTGTAATATAAACTTATTCAACACGGAAATGTTGGCGTACTAAAAAAAAAAGAAAAAAAAAAGAGAAGTAAAACAAATGTCAATAGATATATGCATGGAAATACAACAGAACTAAAATAAGAATACCGCCAACAACAAATTCTCTCCAGTTTCCCGTTATTGCTTTGGCACCTTTATCCTTTGTATGGAAAGGCTTTTCTCTGCTCGCACACTAGAGGGTGGAGTCCACAAATATATCTGACTAAACGACTGTGGATCACACGCTGCATATTCATGCTACATTAGTGCGAAAGACTGTCAAATGCACACAGGACTGATGACGGCGTAAACGTGCAGCCTTGCTGTACTCGCTCTCTTAGCCTCCAGTGATGCTAATCAAATCAGGTAAAACGTAGACATTTACAAGCGCGCAACGCTTTTTACGCCGAGGGTAATAAGCGCTTGTGAAATTAGCCCTCGCGTCGTCTTGTGCGGCTGGGTGTTATTTATCGCCCGAGTGCGGCCCTGCACACGCATCATCAAAGAAAGTGAAGGCTTCCTGTAAACATCACCACACTGAGCCCCTGTAGCCCTGCTCCAGAAACACATATCCCTCAGTCTTCCTCTGTGGATGTGAAATGTATAATATATACATATATATATATATATATATATATAAAAAAAATGCTTTGGAAATCCCGGTGTCGTCTTGCGGAATAGCATGAAAGGAATTTGGCTAAATCAATGTTTGACTCCACATTATGAAATTGGCTTCTCCTTTTTTCGCTGTGTGCTCTTTCCCATGGCTGTGTGCACGCAGTCATCTCAGCATCTGCCTGAGTACACATTCAATCACTTTGTGCAATTTACCAAACAAACCATGTGAACATAGATATCTTCTTTTTAAGTCAACGGGCAAAATCAACAGTCCCACTCTATGGAAAACCTCCACAGATCTGCCCACATACCTGTGTCAGAGCTTATGGTATTGGCATAAGCATATTTTATCCGAGATATATGGTGTATTAACAAAGCTGCTCCCACTTATAATCACCATAAATCTTTTTAACAATTTAACAAATGATCTGTTTATTATTTAGGGGGGGTGTCTGTGCTTCCCTCTATATTACACGATGATTGAATTTCTCACTTGGCTGCCTTTTATATGTGGATATAGGCTGAACGGAGTGAAAGATACAGTGGAGTATGAAACGGGGCTGGAAATAAAAGGATGTCAAATTTTCACCTGAAGCGTTTCCCTTTAGACAGCGCTCTGCTGAGGATAGGTGGGGATCCCGCTGACGAGCCCGGGGCCGCGCTACCGCTCTTTCCAGATGATCCATGAGAAGTGCAACTCTGCAAAAATAAAGAAGAGCAGAAACATAATGTGAGCGATAATGCATGGAAACGGTGGCTTCGGGATAAAGTCTTCATTATTAATCCTCGTGCCGCATGTGTAAAAGACACACTTTATTATCGCTTCGCTTGAATTCGCTGGCTACAATGAACATATTCAAACACATCACAGTCAGGTGTTAAGTGTTTCCGTACGTCAAGTGTTTCTCATTCTAGGGTCCCCGAGACGCGGAGATGGCCGTCCTGTGATGTTTAAATGGAATAGAATTTAAAAATAGCAATGAGAAAAACAGAGGAGATAACGACACTGGGTCATAAGGGTAACAGTCTTTTTGAAATTCACAGTGAGGACAGTCTTTATCATCTTCAGGGAAAGTCCATAGCATACAGAAGAACAAGAAGAGAGAAAAATATTCAGAATTACACAATTTAAAATAATCAGAAATATTATTTATAGGTTTATAAAAGTCACTGACATCAGTGGATGCAACAAGAACTCCATTTGAACGGAGGCTTCTACTTCAGTATTCAGTATTTTCCTAAAGGAATGAATGGTCTCAATGACTAGTCTCAGCTCTTCTTCTTCTTCAATAGCACACGATATCACTTCTTGTCATGTGGAGGAAAACAGACAATAAAACATGGCAAATACGAGCGGACACCAGAGTGATGGAGAGCTGCGGGTGATGTCTGTGAGTTTCCAGTTTCCAAAAAGCTGACAGATTGACTGAAATTATCAGTTGCAGCAACACGGGACACAGTCGCCCATGGCTCCTTTTCCACTGGTCAAGAAAATCGACTAACACCGCCTAACATTCGGCATGTGGCTGCAGTGGCGTTACATACAATCGGTATTAACTCACAGAAATCCATAGAGAAAATATATGAGCTTTGTTGTGACACTCAGTTTGAGATCCTTCCTTTGGGAAGTGGACCATGGACTTTGGTGCAGGAGAGTGAGTGGTATACAAAGGTCAGCTTCCAGTGTGGGAACATATTCTGTGCCAGTACCTCCACGACCATACTTCAAAAACCTGAGCTATGTCTTTAAAGTTCTATAAGATAATGGCTCCATTATTTCAGTGTCAGTGCGGAACAGATAGGAAATCCCTTGTAGTCTTTAGCACTTATTCCCAGATGGCTTGGGGCTCACAGGTGGGTCGTGGGAGAACTTTTTGGAAAGAAAGAAATTACCTCAACTCTCAAACGTTCACTAAAACATGCACGACATGAAAGAGTGACTCTTTTATTGAAGAAATATCTCTTAAAATGTCTGGTTTATGGCGGAGAAATTCAGCACACATTTGCACTGATCGTGATGCGACTTAACCCTTCTGTGCCACATCCTGTTGGCGACACTCGTCAAGCAGATTATCAAGCAGAGAAATTGAGCTTTGCTCCCATATACTTGTCATTACGGGAGCCCCCGGGCTTCCGCGGAACAGCCAATCAGCTTCTCAGTACCGTGATTCCTAAACGGTTGAATAACTGCCAGATATCGAAAAATGAACGTTATCTTGGAAAAAAGGGGCAGAAGCACTCGCTCATTGAACATTTTTTGACAATTCTACAGCCATAAAATCAAAATAAATCCAAACGTACCATGATAATAAACGCTGTTTATCGCTCAGTAAGTCCGGTTGAGTACGTTCTCTCCTTTACGTTAATATTAAGCCATTCATATTTACACATTACAAGGTACCTCATATAAGACAACTTCAACACAAACAGATTATAAAAAAACAGTTTCCCGTCGCGTAATAGGCAAACAGTCGGGCTTAGTTGTTCATGCAGAGTGTCTTTAATTACACTTTACATTTTAAACTGCAGATTAGGAGGGGTTGCTATGTGGAATTAACTCCACACTGGCCCTCACAGCGCGCCTGCTGCACTCCAAAATTAATCCCACACAAGATTACATTAATGATTTCCTAAAGTATGTCTCCCCACAATTCCTTCCCTTTATGCTTATCAAAACGAACGCCATTATCTTACAGCAGGCCTTGGACAAAACTCCCCGTGAAACACTGAGTCAAAGAGATAATTCTGTTATTCCAGTGACAGTACTCCCTGCACTGCCCCCTCTCTCGCTCTGATTGTACCCCATTAAAGCAATTGCATGTGACTTAGAGCTGGGGCTGGGTTCTCATTGCCGGATAAGCCTCTTTTACTCCCTTACACCCTGACTCCCAGAGGGAGCTGTTACTGCTGTTCACTCGTTGTGCAGGAAAATCGGATCATTTTGGCCACCCTCCCTTATACCCTGCGGCTGCAGTACACGCCGCACTTTCTGGAACAATTGCCGTGGCAAACTCTCCTGGAGGATGATATTTGTGTCAGGGGATAAAATAAATAGCTGGTGACAGACAATGGCAGGGACCTGCATGGCGTAACTCCATTTCCTCTTGATCCCTCCTCTCTCACTT
This sequence comes from Solea senegalensis, assembly GCF_019176455.1. NCBI lineage: Eukaryota > Metazoa > Chordata > Actinopteri > Pleuronectiformes > Soleidae > Solea > Solea senegalensis. The sequence goes on from NC_058041.1 coordinate 14,539,251, forward strand.
TTTTTCATTTGAACTCATTTCAAAGAGAAAAAAACCAGTGGCCGGAGAGAAAAAACGGAAAAAAGAAAAATCAATATTTTTACCATCAGCTACAGAATGAGGAGTAAAGCAAACCTTTGCATTTGGAGCAGTATTACTCCTCTTTTAATTACCACTTGAAATCACAGGTCCTGAACTGCGTGTAATGGGATATTTGACCGTTCCTTAACAAGAACAGACCTTAGTTTACTTCTGAAACTCAGCAATACGTTAATTCTCTAAAGCCAGACTGATAGCAAACACAATTTTGTCTCTACCTGATACCAGCGCGTTAATCACTTGTTTGACAATACACCGGCATGCACATAGTATATTTTGTACCAACATTATAAATGATCAAGCTGCACTGACCCGTCATTTTTTTATTTATTACAAAGCCATACCTAGGAAAATTTCCCATCATCCACATGCTGAGCAAATGGCTGATAATCATCAACCCGCTAATTCATTTCCAGAATACCACTACCACTAGTTTATTCCGTCTTAAACCTGCAACTTTTACAATCCTGTCGGCGCCCCGCAACGCTCTCTGTGGTTCTCAGCGGAGCCGCGCTCTGATCTGGCGATGCCCAGCGACGTTCCTGTGCCGCAAACAAGAAGTGATTTGTTTTATGTCAAGACACGGAGGCAGCAGCAACATTGAGCTAGTGAGATGACTGCAAACAGGTTAGACAGAAAACGCACACACACACACACACACACACACAAAAGGTTTCAGAAGTGTTTACCACTCCAAAAAAACCCAGTTGTTTAACAGTTCGATGGCATAAATGCTTCTTGTCCCCGCCCGCCCCTGCACTGCTGCTATGCATACACAAACGCTCCTTCAGTCTGGTCTGAAATGACTTTCTCGACAGAGCCTGTTTTCAGATAAAGGACGCAGCATACAAATAATGTTCTATAATTTCTCCTCATGAAGATCAAACAGAGGCAGAATAACAACAACAATCACAAAGGTTACGCACCGCAGCTTTATTTTTCATGTAAATAAGGGTAGACTAAAGTAAAAGTTCTCTGCACACTGGATCGTTTTTTGAAGTCTGCACTTTTGCCTAACACACGCTGATGAAAGGGGAAGGATCTGACCACTGCTCATACGTGGGAGAAATGGTGTGTGGACAACTTAGACCAAAGACGTAGCGGGCCAAAATCCTGGCTCGGTGCTGAGAGTAATTATTGTGAAATGCTTGAACTATAAAACGTTGTAAAGTCTGTCCTGAGAGCTGGGCAGGCAGGGAGTTTTGTTTTTTGGCACAATCGATAAACTATTCCATATTAAGCTTTTAGCATATACACTTCTGCACCTGGGCCACACGGCGGTGTGGTGGTTAGCACTTTCGCCTTGCAGCAAGAAGACACGGGTTCAAGACCCGGGTTCGAGCCACGGTTGGAACAAGGGCCTTTCTGCATGGAGTTTGCATGTTCTCCCCGTGTGTGCGTGGGTTCTCTTCGGGTTCCTCCCCCGCGACCCTCTGGTGGAGGATAAAGCGGTAGATGATGACTGATGACTGACTTCTGCACCTCTGTTTACAGCCTTGGAGAAATCTGGCTCGAGACAGGGGACTTTGTCCAATCACAGGACAGTTCAGTGAGAGACAAAGAGAGGTAGAGGGGGGGAGATATTGCTCCTTTTGGCTGTTCTTATGAGCAGATAAGTGGACAGTGGACAGGTCGTTATTCCAGCGCCGGTAATAACTTCTTCTCTGGCAAGTAATGTAATAAATGCAAAGAGAATCCGACGGTAAACGCAATAAAACACATGTCAAGGTGTGTGTAGTGTTTCAGAGATGGACAGATCTGCCACATCTGTGCATGATGCACTCTCTCCTCCCTTCTTCAGAATGGGATGCATCCGGGTTTCTCTTTTCCCTTTCATATTATAAAGTATAATGAGCACCAGCTCATCACCACCAGATGCTGACTTCATCTGTTTTTTTTCCCCATATTATTTATTCACATAATCACACTTTAAGTGATAGTTCAGGTCACTGAGACAGTCAGCGCTGACTGTGCTGTGTGCACCTCCAGCACCACAAACCAGCCCGAGACATGGAAGAAAACTGACTTTAGCCACAAAAGGCTAAGCTAATAAAATGTACATCTACTACCCCCAAGTACACCTAAGTCTATGACATCTTCAGAGTCAGTTAAGTCACTTTATCTCACAGTTAAACGGCCTTTTCCGAGTGGAAATTGAACTTCGTAAACTGCTCACTCTCCTGCACCAAAGTCCATAAAGAAAAGAAGTGTTTTCAGCTTGCAGGAACATGGCAGTGGGATTTTATTCTAAATGAATCCGAACAAAGGATTTCAAACACAGAAGTCACACATCTGGACTTACAGGATGAAGGCAGCAGTGGATCTGTAATGTTACAGTTTTTGTTCACCTGAGAATTATTTGTCATGTCACACCCATTTTTCCGGGTTGTTGTCGATGTGCAGAAAGCATTTACAGTGTCACTGCACTAAAAGATTCCCCTCTGTCTTCTGCTCCTGAGGCCATTGTTTTTTTGTTTTTTTTGGGATCTCTGACAACATAATGTGAAAACTACTGGTGTTCAGAAATTGGTGCAGTATTGACTCGGAGAAAGAAGACACTGTGTCTTATGACCTCAGAGCTTCAGACGATTGACTTTGGTGTAACAGAAGCCTGGTGGCACATACAGTAAGAGATGTTTTGGGAACACAGCGCTCTGGTGTGGGGCTCTGTTCCTTCTCAGTCCTCATGCAGTATTCCATCAGAAAGTTCACCTGTAGCTTTGCACGCTTCCTCACAAAGGTTTGTTACCACCCACGAAGCTTCTGGCTACTGGGAATTGAGTTTTTGAGTCTGTGTCTTTCCAGTCTGTGTGCCCTTATTCCTTCCTGTGGCAGCGTGTCTGTTTGACTGGAGAGTCTCGTGGGTGTCCATCACCTTTGATTTCAGACATATTTTTTATTGCCACAGAGGTTGAGTCGAATATGAGTGGATTTTTTTTGATTTTCTTTCCCTTCCGAGTGATTAGGAAGGAGTCACACTCTCCATACATGACTTAACTGTGTGCATATGCGGTTAAGTGCAAAAGCGTAGGCAGGTCATATGGCTATTCGTCTTAATTTGACTTTCATTTATGGATAAGCTAATGCACGGGACCGTTTCCAAATGTTCCAATTATGTCAAGGTATTGGCAATCACGGATGGATCTAACACAGCAATATCTACAAATGCAGTGCCAGATCTGGTGGGCAGAGAGGTGAGATACACGAGTCTGGCACTGTTACTGCAAATGCAAAGAATTGAGGCAGTACAGGTGCATATTCACCCGTTCATCTTGCCATAAGACAGCCTTCCCCCACTGGAAACTGAAGTTTGAGCCACTTTGTGAACCACTCACTCCCCACCCAAGAAAGTCGATCACGCAGATCATGTGCAGATCACTCCAGATGCAGGTCTGAATGCTCCTGCCCTGATCCCATCCCAAAATTCCTGTTCCAAGGTGGTTCGTGTATGCAGGAAAGCAATCTGTGCTCATGGATGGATTAGAGACCGCCTCCTCAGTTCACGCCCTCTGACCAACGGCAGTTTCACAGGATTGTTGATAATAATCACTGCCAATACATTGATTTAGTTACAGCCACAACCACAATATTACCACTGATGACCATATGATTTGTCTGGCTAATACTGGTGTTAAATTTCATGGACTTTCTAATGTGAAACATTTTAATATGGGGGCCCACTATTAAGATGAACATTGACAAACCATGACAATCATAATATAATGTTTCCTTCTCTTTCTTACTGCCTTTTCTGTATAGTGCCTAACATTATTAGGAATAAATAAACCAGTCATTTGCAAGAGAGACCGTATATCCTTGATTAATTATTCACAACTTCATTTTATGCATGTGTTATTTAATAATATTTTTCTTTTTTTAAAAAAAGAGGGCTGGAAAGATGTCATAATTGTGACATTACACACCCACGGTGTCCCTGTGCATGAAGGGAATGTGTGCGCAACTCTCTGTGGGCACTGAATGCTAAAATAGAGAGTGTTTAAATCAGCTCTTCTTCTTCCACTGCTACTTTTTGTCATGTCGGGCGAACAAGAAGTGATTTTCAGAACTGTAGCGTTCGTCTTACCTGGGTGAAAGATAAATACGGACCCCCAAAGGTCCCCAAACGTTATTTCTGTGTCTTGTACTCTCAAGATATAATCTTACATTATTTTATCCTTATCTTATCATTAAAAACAAATAATAAATAAGCGGTCCTGCGATGGACGGGCGACGTGTCCGGGATGTAACCCCGCCTTTCGCCCTATGTCCCCTGTGAACCTCATGGAGGAGAAAGCAGTAGATCTATAAAAAACTATGCTTTCCACAAGCAATTAACACAATCAACAGTTCCTAAGGTTATAAATACTACAGGAATATAATGCATTTATTATGCAGTTCCAGTCATCATGTTTTCCATTAAATATCTCGTGCTCTCAAGATCAATTTCTTGTGTGCACTTGAAAAGTTGTTTTTTTCTCCCTGGGACTTCAGGGAAAAAATAAACATAAATAAATAAAATACAGCATTTTTGGCAGTATCTGGGAGAAAATTTCCAGCTGCTATCAGATCATCTCTAATGTCAGCAAATACTGTGCGAGTCTTTGCCTCGCTACTCCACGCCCACCTCGACAGAAGATGTCCTGGGAGTTCAGGAAGTTGATGTATTGTATTTTTCGGCGGGGGGGAGGGGCCGGGAAGTTGGAGGTTTAAGGACGCAGCAGCAATGCATCAGTTCGTCGTGCCACCAGCCAAAGAAAAGGGACTCCAGTTTGAGTCTTCCCTCTGCTGCACTTGCCTCAAGAGGAGCGCTTGTTTCCAGCTCACTTGGCGTGTTCAGCCTCCATGTTCTTGCCTCAAATCCACACGGAAGAAAAACAAAGCGCATCATTTTCTTATGCTTCATCAAATATTTCCAGCCTCCTTAGGAACACAGCGCTCTGTGTTGAATATGCTGTCGGCTTCACTTTAAAGAAGCGCCGGGGAACTTTTAGAGAACACGCCACCCACGGCACATGATGGTTACAAGCTAAAGGGAGTGGGTGTTGAGTCGCGGTGGTCAGAGGGCTGCTGTGTCAAATACGTGGAGAAACTGTTCTCTTGGTCTGTTCAGCTTATGCTCCCTCCTGGACGCTTCTAACCAGTGATCTTTCACATTCCACTAGAAGCTTCCCCTCACACTGTTCTATTATAGCTTGTGTTGTCTTTTCTTCTTCTCTTTGCCTCACGCCTACTTTCCTCCCTGCGTCCGTCTCTCAAAGCGCTTTGTTCGCGGCTATAGGTAGAAGGATTCACTAAATGCCTCGTATATTCCCACCACCTCATGTTGCCTGCGATAGAGTTAATATAATGGCAACAGGACAATAGGAACGAATCTGAGTGAAACACATGCACCGATGTGCCGCGAATGAGTTGGTATCAGTGGAGCTTTTGGGACTCTTTAGAGCTTCAAGGCGTCTCCGCGGCGTGTCATGAATATGTCTGTGCAGCTGTGGATTCGTACGACGAGTGCTCACTCATTTGAGGACTTCTCCTCCGAAACACAGCTTCTTAACAGCTACAACATTTACAGAAAAATGTTGTACCGCGTCTCGAGCTGCCAACTGCTTCGAGCAATAATCTAAAATGACACGCCAACCCCCAAAAAGCTTTCAAATTGTTCCAACTGCAGTTCTGTGGGTGCGGCTGCAGCGTTCGAGGGGGTGTTTGTTTCAGTGGGTGACACTAGACGCTGATGCATTATTGAGGAGCCTCAGCGCCGGCTACGTTTGGCAAACAACAGAAATGACGGCGCAAGGCCGGGCCCGCGTGAGGGGTTCCAGACGACAACAAGCGCATCTGTGTCGAAACACAAATGTGCCAGAAGAAAAATTGATTTGTCAACTGAGAGGCACCTTTGCATAAACACACTGCAGAAGTCAAATATTCATTCACGTCCTTGCAAAGAACCCCCTCTGTATGGGGTTTTGCTGCAGTTATGATCCACACACTTGGTTTTTTACACTTCTCGATGCAAACCATGATCAATGAGAATTGGGTACCTTGCTCAGGGGCCTTTGACCTGGCAGGGACTTGAAGTAACCCTTCAGTCACAAGCCAAGATCCCCTTCCACTTGACCATGGGCTGCCACATTACTTATTTTTTTATAGTTCTAGGGCCCAAATCATATCATTTGCCATCTACAGACGCCCTTCCTGTCTTCATTTGCGTTAATCCCGTCACTCGACCAAACATCCAGAGCAGCAGAATCCACTTTTGAAAATGTTTGTGGGCAATTCCTGACATTTTCAGTCACACTCCCACTGAGCTGTTTGCCCCTCTCCCATCAGAGCAAGACTGAAAAAGTAAAAGTGCTTCTTCCAGGATGCTGTGAGAGTGCTGCACTGTTCCACTCCTCTGCTTCCAAACTGTTGCACTTCAACAGCTGCAGCACAGTATTTTCTAACATTGCTGTTATTTATTAACTTTGACTTATATATTGTTTTTAGGTTGCCTTTTACTGATTTTTATTGACTAAATTGAACTCGTAAATACTGGACACCGAGATTGTGGCACCATATCTCGTTACTCATGTTCCTTACATGTTAAATGAGAAATAAAGCTCCTTGATTGCAGGTATCTTGCTTTTCTAGCTTTACTATGTAGCTGTTCCACCCTGCCTACGTCAGTTGTGACGTAGGCACAAAAACGTTCCTGTGTGCAGCGCTGAAATGAGGCCAGGCAACACAGAAAAAAACAAATAAACAGAGAAAAAGTCATGTGGAGCTGATAGGGTTAAAGGTATTTAAGTATCATCAGCATTATACTGAAAGCTGCAGTGTATAACCTTTGTTATTTTTGTTATTATTCTGCCTCTGTTTGTCAATCGTGAACAGAAATGTCACGTTATTTGCATGCTGTGCATTTCTGTGGAGCAATACTATCAGACCCGACTGAGGGACAGTTTGTGTGTGAGTAGTGGCAGCACAGGGCCGGGTGGGGACAAGAAGCTTCGTCTTTGTCTCGTCAAAATGCTGAACCGCCGGGTTTTTCGAGCGGCAGAATTCATTTTTCACTACTCGGGGGCACTTTTCTGTGATTTCAATCTCCCTCCGACCTGTTTGCAGTCCCCTCGCCAAACCACCGCAGTGTTGCCTCCGTCTGTCTTGACATAAAATGAATCACTTCCTGCGTGCGGCACAGGAATGACAAGATCCGAGCGGCACCTCTACGCTACACTGTGTGAGATATGGAGAGTTGAAAAAAAGATTTTTGGGAGGAGAAAACAATGCGTGACCATTATGGGGTGCATTCGGGGAAGTGCTAATGCGTTCTGGTGATTGCACTCTCTGTGAGACCTTTAGAATTGTGCATTAGGTTCCAATTACCTTGGGAGTCAGTGAAGGCATCAGCCTCATTAGTGCCATGTTCATCCTCCAGATGCTCTGCTGTGATTGACGCGGTAAGTTGCCTTTTTCTCCCACTTTTTCTTCATTTATTTATTTATTTCTTGACTCAGGCAGGACTTCTCCCTCCCCACTTCCACCTTCTTCAAAAAGTCTTGTTGTTTTTTCTCAGTGAATTAATACTTTGATCGCATTCCTGACCGCCTTCATTTTTGTCTGTTTCGGACCCGCGGCAACTGTTTTCGCTGCACGAGAAAGAGTCCCGTGTGCGATACAGCGAGTATTGAACGCACCTGCAAAGCGCACAGTTGATAATCTCGGTGGTGACGTACCACTCGCAAAGTGCCATTTAGCAGTATGTGTCCACTGCACAGCACGGTGAATCCTACCATCCTGACACACAGGGATCTGTCATTGTGAACATGACAGGCACATTTTTCCCATCTTACATATGAGGCTTTTATACCCACACACACACACACACTGTCTCTCTGCTCAATCAGATTTGTGTGTAAACAAAAGGCTTAAGGGAAATTATTAAGACGCGCATCATACATCATCCTGTCACGCTCTCTGTCAACTGGTGTGCGTGTGTGAATATACTGTACGCACAAAGTATACAGTCTATATATTACATTACACAGAGACTTACCTTTTGGGGTTGGAGGCTGTATTGAAGCCTGGGAGCAGATTTGGACATAAGGCCAGAGGCGTTGACACTGCATTCCCTCAGGCTGCGACTATCAGAGAAATGAGCCTGGAGTTTTTCTCTGTGTCTCCTGTGGGGAGAGCAGAAGCAGAAGCAGAGGAGAAAGAGACAGAGACAGACAGAGAGAGAGAGAGAGAGAGACATTGCAGTATTATTTATAAAAAACAAAGAGATAACAGCCAACAAAAGACGGTTTCTTGGACGAGGTGATGATATCTTTCATGATTTGCTGTTACTTTTAATGGCCTGAATGACACTGCTCCATCATGTGCGACCTGGCACATGAAGAAACGTTCACATTTGGAAAGGGTAACAAATACAGTAAACATAAAAGGTCAGATAAAAAAAAAAAAAAGGTTATTTATATCCTTAATGACTGTAAATATTTTTTTTGTCAAATGATTAAAAGCACACACATGATTAAACTTAAACTTAAACCTGCAACACCACAAATACAGGAATTTTGCCACACTGTGTACGTGTGAATGCAGTTTGTAAACCACTTGTTCTGCAGCACCAAAGTCCATTATGGAAATCTGTGTTTTTAGCTTATGGGGGACACAGGCGCTGTTGGTCTGCTGCTGCCTTGTTTGGTAAAGTTTGTGACAGTCTAGTGAACCCGAATGAAGGATTTCAAACCCTAAAGTCACAAGATAACACATTTGAGCTGACTGATTGAGGAAGCGGTGGATTAACCTCTCTTGTGTGCAGGGATGTCAAATCACAGATTTTCTTATGGGCTTTGGTGCATGGAGTTTGTTTGCAAACTTCAGTTGCAGTCAGAGAAGGTTGGAGGAGATTATGAAGGAATAATACATGTACATCAATAATACAGTATTTAGAAAACAATTGGAGAAAAACCCGTTGAGAATCACTAGATCTAAGAAACATTAGTGACGCATTCTAAACAGGTAAAAGGGACAAAGCCACTCTGATCATATGTCATATGAGGGCATTGTTTTATAGCTGTAACAAAGGTTTGATGGTAGTGCAACACACTCGAAAAAGACATAAAAATAGCATTAGGAGAGTTGATGTCTGGCAGTGCAAATGCAAAGTGAAAATGTTTCTGAGGCAATGAAGCATGAAACCTCCATTTCATGCCTTTTGACAAGATTCTGACAAAAGAAAGTAAGAAAGACAAAAACCTCTCAAAAAATACTGCCACAGACGTTAGATTAGATTCTTACATCACAGAGGGAAACTGGAAGGAAAAAAAAAACTTTGGTTTGGTTGGTAACATGTTTATATTCACACATAATGTAAAATGATGTGTAATCAATGACAGCGGAGTAAACATGTCACATTAATGGTGCTGAGTAGGGAGTCGAAGGCAGATTTGCTGCACAGTAAACAGCTTAATGATATCCACCTAAACATTATAAATCTCTCTCTCTCTCTTTCCCCCTTACAACCACCAAAAGAGGAACTTGCGAGAAAAGTGTGAGAAGGAGAAGTGAAAACGCTATCAACACAAAGAAACGGAGAAGGTTTCCGATTGGATTAAAAATTAATTGACGCTTAAGACTTTTGGATTAAATGTTAATTCACCATTAAATGTTCATTTTAGACATGAGGTTGCTAAACTCCCTCTGCAGCTGAGGCCTGTTACATTTTCACCTAATTAAAGGATGTGGGGAGCAAACTGGGCGAGGAAATGTCTGAAGAACAAGAGACGGTGTGCAACAGTGAGAGTGGTAAAATAAGATAAGATAAGATAAGAGAAAGATAATCCTTTATTACTCCCACAATGAAATTGACATTGTTACGGCAGCAAGACTGTCAAGGTAAAGCAAATAAAATAGAATATACAGTAAAGACATATTCATTGTTTGCCTCGATTCAATACGCTCACAAACTAACTACCACTTTTAGTTACAGTTACAGTACATTGTTTATAAAGGTTATTGCACAGCTCAGCCCACGATAATCAACAGCTAATGTGGATGTTTGTCAAACGCACACATTATGGCGGCTCACTGTTGTCCCACTTAACTCCATGAACCTTGTAATATAAAATTGCCTCTTATGGCAGGCCTTTAAAACGTAAAGGTGTCTCTGTGTCTCGAACTCTTCTGTGTAAGAGCTGGAAAGCGAAGTTTGAAAAACACTCACTCTCCTGCACCAACGTCCATTGAGAAAATCAGGGTTTTTAGCTCATGGGAACACAGCTGTTAGTCTACTGCTGCCTCAAGATAACACATTTGAACTGACTAAAATATTCGCTTAACCTGCTCCTATATACTGTGATGTAAAATCACTGATCTTCATATAGACTTTGGTGCGGGGGGAGTCAGCAGTTTCCAGTTAGAAAAGGCTGCTAATCAGAGAAGCGACTTCAACTCACATGTTTTGTGATGCTAGAGCTGCGAATAATTATACGTGTATCACTTCCTGTCAGAAAGTCTGGGTGAGGCCATGTGAGCCTCCATGTGAGCCTCCCGCATGCTGCAAGCCAGGCACCAATCCTCGCTAAGACGCTTCGGCTGCTGTGACGGCGTCTGACTCAGACAATCTCCTGCTGTGTTCGTCATATGTTCACAGCAAACTTCAAAGAATGCGCGCACCCCATTTTCTGGACGTTTTCCAGGGTATTAGTCTGAACAGCTTTTCTGAACTGTAAAGCCAAACTGTATTTCTGGTCAAGAAATCCAGGTTTTGGATTAAATTATTCATGAGTCGGTCATGGGTGGTGGTAGAGCAGGTCATCCTCTAATCTGAACATTAGCGCTTGGATCCCTGGCTGTGCCAAAATGTCTTTGGACGGGGCCCTAAACTCCAAAGTGCTCCTGATAGCAGTGTTGGCAGCATGTGAATGAATGGCCATTAGTGTGAATGATGTATGGATAAAGCACCGCAGTGACATTTTCAAATTAAAACAGCCTGCGTCCAGACTGTGTTTCCGGAAGCAGATTTTCTCTCGCCATTGTTTTGTTCAGTTGCAGAAACTTCTGCTAATGACTGGTTTGCTTTTAGGTTGAAAAGTGAACCTTAAGGGTCACTTTTCAACCTAAAAGCAAACATTGGCAATTGTATCCTGAGCAGTTTGCATTTTAAGAAGTAAATGTGGAGTAGCCATAAGTACACGGCTGGCTGTATGAATGCACATGCAATTGGGTGTGAATGACCAAAATGAAAAAAAAAAAAAACTGTAGTGGAAGGTCTTTGAGTGCTTTTCAAGACTAGGAAAGTAGTAAATCAATACAGAGCATTTACTCTGGCTACACTATTCAGAATGCTACAATAGTGAGAGTTTTTTTTATTTATCAGGCCCTATTCAATCACGTCAACCATTTCACACTCTGCCATTACTTTTCTTTGTCTCCATTGCTTTTCTTTCCTCCTCCCTGCAGAGACTTACTGATTTTGCCAGGCTGTTTTTGAGTAGCAAGGTAGACTTCAATGCAGTCTCTCTCTCTGTCTCTCTCTCACACACACACACACACACACACACACACAAACATAATTGAACACACTGCACTTCTAGTCTAATTTGTTGTGTACGTCGTATTCTCTGAGAAACCGACCCACCAAAAAAAAAGGGCCATTATCACAACAGCAAGAATAGTGCTAAAAAGCTGATTAAAAAATAAGACAGATCACCACTGCAGCCAAGAGGCAACATGTACCCATATAAGAATATATCTGATATACTGTGCATGTTTGTTTTTTATAATCATTTTTCTAATTAAATTTAAATTAATAATGTTTCTTTATCTTTATGTACGAAAATGATTGTCTCTTTGCTCTTCCTGATTTCGGGTAATCTGTCAGCCCACGGTGCAGAGCAGTGCTCTGCTGTCGTCCCCTCATGACAATGAAATTTAAATGCCTTGATGTCATAAACGTAAAGACTGTGCATGTTTTCGATTAATATCGGTCATTTTACTTGCTTACTTTACCTCAAAAAGCCCAAGTTTAGGAGCTGGCTTATATTTCAGCAACACTTGTGTGTATAGATGTCTGTTTTTCAGTTCTGTTACATCTATAAATAATGTAAAGGGAGAAGGGATAAACCAATAAAACATGGACACGAAAAAACATAACAAAAACCACTTTACAAATACATCTTGGATCTTTTCCCTGTGCAAGTATTTGACTTGAATGTATGCCGCAAAATTTGAATTTGAAGCACAACTAAATTGTCGTCTCTCGCTGACGCACAGTGAGAATTTCAGCGGGCGCCATGCCATGATAGTAAAGTGCTTTTTCTGCACAGCCTGAGGCATACTCCACTAATGTGGTGCTGGATGGCATCACTCACTTGTTGCGGTGGTAGAGAGCCATACATGCCACTCCGAGAAGACAGATCCCCGAGGCGATGCTGAAGATGGACAGCACCTGCCTCTGGTAGGTGTCACCGCTCTCTGCAAGAGGAGACAATACAGTTCAGAGCAAACAGAATCTCCACTGTGACAAAAAGAAAGAAAGAAATAAAGACAGAGACGTGAGCGGAGTTCTGTTGCAGCGAAGGAAGTGGGAGGGGTGCATCGTGAATGGACACAAATGGAGAGTGGACACACAAACAAACACACAAATGTCCACCCCACAATCTGCATTAGCATAGAGAGGCCGATGCCGCTGTCAGGAAATGTCAGTGTTGGAGCACGGGGAAGGGACATAGGCAGGGCTCAGTGACATGTGCTAACTGAAGTGTGATAATCACTTTGTTCAGACAAACCCAGCAGGCAATACCAATGCACTGACTCTGCACAACAGGGGCCATATTGAATGTGTGCGTGCGAGTTCTTTATGTGTGTCAGCACTCGGTGACTGATGACTACGGGGAATTAGCAGCAAATGAATGCTCCCAGAGCTTCCTGTCAAACCCTTGCACATCAGCGGCACAAGCTTAAGGTCACATGCGGCCCGGGATGAGCATTTTGATCCCAGCAGATATTTGGTCGGACTGAGCAGCTGCAATTTTTAGACCCTCGCACACGGACTATTAAAGGTTGTGTTGTTGTGTGCGAAGGCGAGTCAGGCAATGGCTGAAAACTCACTCAACAAATCAGCCAGTGGTCAAAAATAAAACTGTAATAATCACTAATCTGCTGATATCAAGTGTCAAAAGTAAAGAGAGATTATGATGTCCCAATAAAGCTCTAGAGTTTGTTTACACCTCCAAGTCAGAGTCCATTGCACACTTTAAATCCACAGAATTCAGACAATATATCCCAAAACTCAACAAGCTTTGACAAACCCTTATAATGACTCTGTATATATAGAATAGAGAGAGTCAGAGTGGACGTTACTCTCGACTTGTAGTGACCCAACATCTTCAACTTAGCTTAGTCTGGAGAAAAAACAAAAACGCTTACAAAACCATGTCAAATAAACAAGATATTAAAGCTAGTAAGAGCTGGATTGTGTATCAGATATAAAGTGATCACTACATAAACGTAATCGGTTGCCTGTGGATTCCCATTGCATCATCTTTTATGTTCATTTCAAGCATGTTTTATGGCAGTGATCCACCTCTAGCGCCTCTCGGCATCTTTGGTGATCTGGTAAAACGCTCTCCCTTTGCTATCCCTGCGGCTCAACAGCTATCCACAATCTCTTTCTATATGAATACAGTCAGCGGAGAAACTGGCGTTTATGTTGCTGGGTATATACACGTCTGAGGTAATGTCTATGAACAGCAAAGCTTCCTGCCAAAATGGCATTATTTTTAATCTGACTGTTGCATGATGGAGTTGCGTGACATCAGCTACCGGAGCTCAGTCGGTGGGTTTCTATCAGTCTGTTTTTATGTGCATGAAAACGCCCGAGTGAGACGCGGGAAAAATCAAATAAAATCTTCAGAGGTGGAAAAGTAGATAGAAACAGTTTCAGTGAATCAAAGAGCATGTTTAGAAATCTACAACTCCCTGACAAATATTATATGATAATGAATTAAAGCAGCAATGAAACATGGTATGTGGTCTCTTGATTTACTTCATCCAGTTATATGAAATGCGCTCACCCACTGCTTATCTCGGTAAACTCACTCCCATTATACGCTCACAATAAATGTTCTTTTTCTCTTTATCTCTGAAAACTGTGGTTCAAATGATTGATAAAATGTAGTGGAAAGACAGCAATTGTCGTTTATGACCTTTAGGACAACCCCACGTGACAGCGCTCACTCTCACTCCAAAATAATAAATCCCTCTGTGAGTGATCTCAGCACCTTGGTAACTACATGGGGGATAAAAGAAGGGCAGAAAACTTCAGTGTCACCCGCTCTTCACCTTTTGAAGGCTCGTTTGTGGCTTTTGATGCTGTCACAGAAATGTCCAGGGAGGTTTTCTTCATTCGTGCTTGTCCGCCCCGGTCTGTCAACCATCTCTCCTGCAACTCTTGTTTATACAGGATATTGTGGGGCTGTATGAGGTCCTGGTGCATAAGTGCTGACTGTGTGCTCCCTGCTCTGCAAACCAGTCTGAGAAAACGGAGGTTCCCTCTCAGTGAAAACATGGCTGCCAGCGGGGACAGGTGTTACAGAAGTGATGGTCAACAAAGCTAAAAAAACAACCTAAAACTTCCAGTATATACTATATGTCTAAGTATAAGTTTCCATGTACAGTCACTTTTCACCTGAGCTAAGTTTGGACCAACCACTCACTGATAAGAATAATAATAATAATCTCACACGATCATTAAACTCATTATAAAATGCTGCCATTTCCATATTAAACCTTTGAAATAATCTCAAAACCTAACTTCATTAATCAAAAAGAATTACCCATGACCCACTATGTGTTATGGGTCATCATGGTATCTTCCACCATTATCACACCTGGGCATAATCCCATATAAGGAGGCACCAATCACCGGCTCTGGTTCAATCCCAGAGTTGAAGAATAGAACGTAAGATTATTATGAACATGAATAAACCGACCCAGATCATACCAAGCAGCTGTAGTAGATGTGATGTGATTTAATGTGCTGCATGCACTCGGGCACCACAGAGGGAATAATGTATGTGGATGCCAGTTTGATACATGATTGTCTGCTTTACCATGTGCCGCTGCTGGCAATCAGTGACAAGGTCTTCATCACACAAGGGAAGACAGATTGTAGCAACTTAATGGCTCACAAAAAGAACATCAATGCTTGTTTATGGCTGCGATATCTGAAAATGTCCACTGCTCCCTGACTGGACACTGAAGTTTGTCCCACTTTGAAATGAGCTCCCTCTCCCTCAACACAGTCCGCAGAGACGCTCCACCGCGGCACACGGGAGTTCTCGATCCACCGCTGCCTCCGCAAATGAGTTCAGTTGTGTTGTTTGTGACTTGAGGGTTGAAAATTCTTTGGTCAGATTGACCAAATTCACGCGCACTTACCAAATGAGGCAGCAGCAGACTGTAGCGGCTCCCGTGTCCCTGCGAGTTAATAACGTTGATTTTCTCTGTGGACTTTGGTAAAGGAGAGTGCAATTTTCTCTCAGACAGAATAATCCTTAAGATATCGTAGACCTAAGTCGGTGCAGAGTTTATTAGCAGAGCCTTGACTTAGAAAGATGTATTTTTCCTTTTCTCCCAGCCATGTTTTCAGTTTGGTTACGTTTATTAGGGTCCCCATTTGCCATTACACTCAGAAATGGCTATTGTTCCTGGGGTCTGTGTTTAACACAGAAGTAACAAATAAAATGAAAGCAAAACTGAAAGTCATCATTGACTCTTTTAATGGGACAGAATGGTACTTCAGATTATAAGAGCTATTCTGTAGCACAGTACAACAATACTCACTCAGATAATAAAATATAGGGGGGGGAAGAAAAGTCAAGTGAGATAAAAACCTCAGTATCTCGGTCTGGCTCTTGGTGCAGGGGGATACCTACAGTATAGTCAGTGCTGACGAGGTCAGTATGTCATACAATCACACTTTAAAAATCCCTGAACTTCCACTAAGGCCACGGTGAGTGCTGTTGGAGAAGCTTCCTTTGCTCAACGCTTCCCCCCTGAAGTGAAACAGAGTGTTGTTTCCACCACTTATTTTTACATTCTTCTTCCCGCGCTTTACATCAGTGCTGCATCAACATATTTAAGAGGGGTAAAGAATGTGTGAGCGAGTTCAAAGTGGAAGCGGAACCTTTTTCATGTACCAAACGCTTCAGGGGGGCGAAAGATAAAGATAGCACGATATCACATCCTGGATCTGCAACATGTGTGGATATACGTTAGACGTTCAAACTACCCACTCAGCCCCTGTGAGGAAAGTTACCATGGTTTGAATTAAAAAAAGTCAGTCCAGAAAAAACAAAGAAGCTGCATGGGAGTTTGGAGCTGTGACACACTGTTGCTTTATTTAGCAGCGGCAAACTGACAAATCGGTTCATAGCACTCTTGGCACCGGATTAAACTGACTAAGACTTTTTCCTTTTTATTGTGAGGGGGCAACTTTTCTCATAAAATACAATTATGCAGAAAGATAAATGACATTGAATTACTGTTTCGCAGATAAACAAACCTGAAAAAAAGAAGCCTATTTATGAATGAATTTCTCTCCAGATTATGGGATGGGAAATAAGTTCTTTCTTTGCGTTGTAGATAGAATACATATATCATTTTTGCAGACAAAAAAATAATCCAGAATCAAAAAAATCATGAGGCCCTGGAATGATTGGAAAGATACAGGCTCCCCCTGTAGTTGCACTTTAAAAATAAAATAAAATATAAAGTTATGTTAACACTTTAGATTAGGGAACACATATTCATTATTATTATTAGAATACCTAATGAATATGGTCCCCACTATTAACTACAAGTGTTAACAGTGTCCAAATGATTCTAAATTCAGTCTTTGTTACTTAGAACATGTTCCCCATAGTAAAGTGACATCTTGATCGTGACTAATTCACTAGTATTTGAACACTTATTAACCAACACATGTTCCCTCATCCAAGGTTGCCTCCTTTTCCTATTCTCGTGATACTACCACCATATAAAGTCCATACTCAGCAAAGCATATTGAGACCGTAATTCATATACAACAACTTCCTTACTTACTACTAATAAGCAACAATTCTAAAGTGTCTAAAGTCTAAAGTGTTACCAGAATTCCTTTCCCATCCTGCAATAATGGCAGAACCGCCTGAGCAAATGTCTCTCAGTTTGTTATCTGATCATAAGTTACGCGTCAATCGTATCTGTGCCCCTGTCGACCCTGCGGCCTTTACCATTAGTGACAGGTCCTCTCCATATATGTGAAATATCTTTTCCCTGCTGCTACAACATCATGTACAAGCATCACCTGGGACAAGCCACCCCCCCCCCCACCCCAACCCTTCTCTGAATAAATGAAATATGCTCTTTCTAAATCAGAACATAAAAACAACTGTCTACAAAGCTCTGCTGAATTGCTGCAAGGAAAAAAAACCCAACATGCAGCCTGCATATAAAACCATTACAGGCCTTTCATCCCTGAAGCCTGCGAGGCATTCTGGAAATTAAATGCAAAAACATGTTGGGAAAGAAAAGTGAACAACCGCAGCTAAACCACGTCACGCTGACATGAGTGGAAGACAGTCCCGTGTGGCCGCAGAAACGCCATAGCAACCACTCTATATGTGACAGGGAGCATACAATAAAATGCTTAAAGGCGACAAGAATGCTTGTATCGCACATATATGTTAGTTATGGAGGTCTACTTACATATATTAACTTGTTTTCATGGTTAAAAACCTCCTAATCGCTACAAACGAGCCGATCAAAATATCTCCTCACTGACGCTCTCGTCAGTCGCGCTGTTTCAGACCAAAACCACACCCCCAGAACGTGGACTGTGTTGTGATTGGCCAGCCAACGAGAGCTTTCCTACTGTCCTGTGATTAGCCAGGTACCTGGAAGTGACATAATAGATAGGCCAGCTCTCAGATACACAGCTCCCCCTCTGGCACGGTGGACGCTCTGCATCTCAGCAGCTACAACGAGAGTAGTTCTTCTTCTTCGCCTTTAAATGAAGACGACGCAAAAGCAGCTTTTAAATAGTGAATATGTTGTGGTTCGCGTTCCTCGTCTTCGACGATCAACTGAATACGTTGAGGCGTTTGAGGAGGTTGTCATTTAGAGGTTCGGCAAAACACCGTTGTGACATTTGTAATCGCCATATTAAAATGATAGTGAAGTTTTAAGTGTGTTTGTATAAAGTACTGACACATAATTAAAGCACAAGCCGTGACAGATCTGAGACAAAAGGCTCACCTATGCCCAGTTAAGTCTATCAAAACACACGTTTGCCTCCTTCTCCTGGCTTTTTTGATTGGAAACAAAAGTCTGTGAACTGCACCATCACCTGCACCAAATTACATGACTAAAAATCTATGTTTTTGAGTGCCAGGGATACAGTAGCTGTTTGTATACTGCTGCTACATTTGGTAATTCACTTAACAACTCATTGTTTAGCGGCAGTGGATCAACAACTCCTGTGCGCTGTGATGCAAAGTCGCTGATGTTCTCTGTAGACTTTGGTGCAGGTGAGTGAGTGAGTGTTTTTTTTGTTGTCACTGAGAGTGACCGTATGGTGGTTCTCAGGACAGTGAGCATCAAAAGCTCCGTCAGTTTCTCATAAAACCACACTCGAACAATCATTTTAATCAAACATTAGCTGCAGCCCCACATTTTGGCTGTATTCTGACTGTGTCGCACGCCAACTGTCACATGTCGGACTTTTTAAAAGAACAAAGTCAGGGAAAGGCTTAGGTACATGAATAAATATTAGCAGGTGAGCACAGTGCACCCCCCTCCACCTACATTCATCAATCGATCAATCCTGTTCTCATTTCCCCTAAAGCTCCGCCCACCTGCAGCGGCATTCTGAACTAATTCAGCCCCCAGATTAAAACCCACTGAACTGGGGAATGTTGTGCGCGCGACCGCGGCCGTTTCTTTCACAGAATCTTCCTTCCTGTAAGTGTGTGTGTGTGTGATGTGACAGCCACGCTGATGGAAAACCTCACAGCATGCAATGACGGTTTTTCATGTATGCACAAAAGGCAGTCAGAGAGCGGGGAAATGGCGGTAGAAGAGAAAATGAGAAATGGTGTGCATGTGCGTGCGGGAGAGTATATTTGTGTGTGGGGTACGGTTTGATATTCTCTCTGGATAAAGAGCAGCGTGTCTTTTTAAAGGAAGGGGAAGCGAGATAATTTGGTTTTTAAAGATTTCTTTACCAACTGGAAGGTGGAAAGGCCTTAAGTATTATCAATGGAATCCCAAAGAGGTTCAAATTGTATATCTGTTACCTCTCACTCCATTTGTAAACTTATTTTCTACTGGTATGGGCCTGTCCATGAATTATTATGCAAATCCAAATGAAGTGCACAGAGTTCAAACCACAAACAAATGCTGTTTTACACTATATATGACATTAGCGCCAGAAATGGAGCCGGGAAGAAACACATTTATATAGTGAATAGCCGTGGTCTGACTTTATTGCTTTGTACTCATTATACTTCTCTCTAACAGTACTGTTCCTCATGCAGACAGAATACACCTAATTCACCACCACGGTGTGTTTCCATGGAGACTGGCCCACATTCATTTTCCAAGGTGAGTGGCCTTGTTGTGTTTGGAGCTGTGTGTTTTGTTCATGGCATTTTCGCAGACACGAAGCACATGAAAGACGGAGCACTTCCACACAGTTGGTAAAAAAAGTTGTCTTACCCATGAACTCGATCCCAAGTTCGTCCACTGTTGCATTGAAGGCCGGATAGCATGAGGAAAGGGGGAGGGGGCGAGGGAAGAGGAGGGTCAACAGAGACAGGGAGGAGGAGGAGGAGAGAGAGAGAGAGAAGCATAAAACAGTTACAACATGATATGCCTCCATCTTACTAAAAATTCACTTTAGGGACAGACACCGCTGCAGCTAGACCATAAAGTCGGTTTGACGGCTTCCTCTGACACGGCTCTCTTCCTTGTGCACCGGGTAATGAAGCAGCCAGCCGCAGATGCTAGCTGTGCCTCTCGCACGCTCGGAATTCAAAGCGGCCCAGAGCTACTTTGGAAGAAGAAAGGGAACAACAACGATACAGCGGCTGAGAGGATTAGAGGAAGGATGGAAATAAAAGTTGAAAATGACACATCATTTAGCTTTATGTCACTGTTGTTGCTTTGCACGGGCCTTTTATATTCACTCCAGCCGGAGGCGTTGCAATAATTATTCTCTCGTGTCTCTGAGCATAAAACTTTTCAATATTCACACGCTGACTGCTTGAAGGTGCACGCAGGTTCACATGCATGTGCAGGAATACGCACACACACACACACACACACACACAGAGGTTTGTGCAGCTATTGTTTTATTTTTTCCATTCATTTGGACTGAACAAACATTATCCTAAACCTTAACAACAACCAGTTTATGACTATAACCCTAACCTTATCCTAACCACTATTCAAATCAAATCAATCCCAGCTATACTCAGAAATGACATTCTGTCTCATTAGGACCAGGTTTTGAGCTCCATGAGGACTGCTGGTCCCGACAAAGTCAGTGTTTGTGACAGAGAAGGTCCCAAAGAGACAAATACACACACACACACACACACACACACAGATTTCTCACTGCAGAGGAAATCACACATGCTGTTCCCTTTTCCAGACAGTGACTCCTTTTCATGTCACTGTAATGTAATCTCATTTAAATTAAAACGGAGCTCCTTACCAGTAATTGCGTTTTTTTTCCTCTTTTTCTTTGACAGAGGTGATCTCAGTTTTAAAGAAAGATTTTGCGTTGCCAAGCTCTTGATATATTGTTCACAAAAAAAACCCCAACCAGAGCCCTCAGATATACAATAAACAATGATTAAATAAATAGCACCTGCTCTCTGTTGCACTTTGATTGCACCGCGGGGAAATCTGTCAGTGCAGTGGCTTCATCTGTTTAAAGAGGAATGAGCTTCAGAAAAGCTAAAGACAAATAAATATTGTCGCTGGATAAATAGATTATAGTAATTCCACGGGCTTATCCCACGCAAACAAGGGATGTGCTTCGAGGAAAGATGGCGTTTATTGTAAAATTTGGAAATATTTAACAACCAAAAGACCCTTATCCTTTTAAGGTAAAGTTTCATTAGAGATCCCAAAGTTTGTCCGCTCTCCGACATTCTTAGACTGACAGTCTTAATGAGTGGAAGGGATTTACATGATTGCACCGATAATAGGAGCGAAATTGGATGACAAGACTGAAATCTTCAAATACATTAATCATTCAGTTAAGACGTTCATTCTTGTTTGAATGTCCCCATGTTCTGCACAAACACAAGTCAAGCTCCAAAAGTGGGATTTGAACCATTAACACTCTTGCTGTGAGGCAGCTGTGCTAATCACTTCAGTGCCAATGTCAGCATTAATTTTATATATATATATATATATATATATATATATATATATACATATGTATATATATATAATATGATATTGCTCTTCAAAAGTACAATAGAAGACAACATTTTAATACTTGCAAGACTTCAACACTGTTTTATATGAGTGTTGCATGTAACGCTGTGAATGAATGTGGCATTCACACACTGCACTGTTAATGTTAATAAAGTCCCTTTCTTGGCGAGGCTTATTTCTTGACCTTCTCGTTTTCACATCATTATATTGGAGTGAAAAAAGAAACAATGAATTAGATCCATGAAACAATTTGTTTTCACCCGAGTGACTCGTCAGTGGAAAAAAAAACAAAAAAACAAAAGGCAATTTTAACCATGTCATTTTTTCCCCCAAAGCCTACTTCCACTCTTCCATAACCCCAATCTAATCAATGTGTTTTTGCAATAAACATATCTATCTATCTATCTATCTATCTATCTATCTATCTATCTATCTATCTATCTATCTATCTATCTATCTATCCCTCCATCCATCTAATGATTGGTGGCTTTCAGTGCCACCCACTGCTCAGCTGATGGCACTTCAACAAATGGGTTGCCACTAGAGTTACTCGACACAGTTACTTGAACACTTGGGTTTGGAAATTCGGAATGTTACCAAATCTAAAAGCTCCATTATCCCATTAAAAGCCATCTCAACCAGCGGAGAAGAGAAAAACAAGGGTCTGCAGCAGAGTGTCATTGAAAAAAACGGAGAGAAAGTTCAAAACAGCCTCTTTTTCCCCCCTGATTTGGAGACTTTGGTGACAACCCTCTGCTATTAAGTTCGAAGTACTCATTTTTCATGCTAAAGGTTGCTGCTGTACACATATAGTACATTATATCCCCTTTAAGCGTAATATGCTCAACGTAGTCGTACCCACAGATGCCCTAAACGCTCTCCATGAAATCTGCACAAACTTACTACAAGAGCACAGACTCAGAGTGATAAAGCAGCGCATGATGCGAGGTTGCCCGCGTTTAATTGTGCAATAACAACGTCCTTGACCTCCCAGAATTCACTGCAGTCACAGCTGTGTTCAAAGCAGAGTGTAGATGTGTGCTTTGACACACTTAATCCACTTTCCCAGCTCAGTCTCTCTTCAGTCATGCAAGAAGCCCGGATATTTCCTCAGTGATCGTCCTGCCAATAAAGCAGTTTTTCACAATTTATTATTTATTGCTGAGCCCAAAACTGCGGGGTCACGTTGCCCCTTGGGTCCATAAACCACTTTGAGAACCAATGCATTACTGGATAGAAATGACAGCATACTGTAAATGGTTGGTCTTTCTTGAATCTGAGGTTTATTTGATGAGCTGCTTTCAGACATGCAAAAACGCCGCCCCGATATATTTTCCTGAAATTGTCCTGCCAGCTCCAAAGTCCAATTTCCAGATAATGTTTGAGTAAATTCATGTGAGTTCACTGTAGAAAAAGAAGAAAAAGCTCAAAGCAGCACCTGGATATTACAAACATTTTCCTCTTGTACTCTGACCCAGACAATTCTCCTACTATGTTTATAATAAAGTATATGTGGTAGGCAAAACATGGAGATTTTCCAGACCCAGTCTTAGACTTCGACCTGCCACTGTGCTGAAGAGAATGGTGTTAGTTAAGAGGGTTAACTCTCAGGGAAGGCAATATTTATCAGCGTGACTTTGGCAAAAACAAGAATCAAAACAATTGTGCTGAAATGTCAGAGTGGGAAAAATTGTTAACGCTTTAAAATAACTCATCCCATTATGATCATAACTGCAACCTTATTAACATTTATTTCAAATCTGCGTCATGTACTCCTCAACACTGATCATGGGGCTTTCGGCTGTTGGCATTTGAAGGTTCAGCTGGTGAGCTAATGCACTGAGGCAAGACTTGAAGGCAGTGGATATAAGAGGCTTTCAGAAATAGGAAAAAAAAAAAAAAGGGGTGAGGAGGAGGTGGAGAAAGAGTTATCTCCTGTTGGTGTAGCAGCAGATGAGTCAGGATGTGAGAGTGCCACTGCCTCATCCTGACCAACAACATTAGCTGGAAAAAAAAAAAAAAAAAAATGGGGAGAGTGGGAGATAGAGAATGAACATGAAACAAGAGCACAAAGAGGGAAGAAAGGTTACACGGTGTCACTGGGAATAGATTGTTACCGCTGCACGGAATCCACTCATTATTCTGTGGTAAATAATAAATAATACAACGCTGATTGAAGTAGCATTGGATGTTGGGGCTCGAGGCTGTCCTGTTGTTCTAGTTGTGTAACTGTCAGGCCAAACAAAGTAATGAGAACTGATTAGTGTTCAGACCAACAATGGGACAGGACAGTGCAGCGTTCATTTGGAGTCTGGAATTCTTCTGAGTGAAGGCCCATTTGTACTCCATGCAAAAAGATGGATATCGAGACAGACGACGCCTTTCTTCCATAATTTGCGTTCATTTTGTCCGTCATGGTGCAGCTGATGACGGATGAGACAGAGCCATACCACTGGGAATCGTGGGGGCAGCATAGAGTCAACAGTCCAATCAGTCAGGAAGACGTTGAAGTTTCTCACCAAAAGTGACTGTCAGGCGCTCGGCTTAACCCCACTGGCCTGCTGAGGGATGTGACATGTTTCATTTCATAGTCAAAAGTCATGGTGGACATACAAAAATATTAATATTAATATTAATTAATAGTTTTATTATTATTAATGGGACGACAGAGGTAATTGTAGAAATGGGCCGTAAAGGAACGGGAAAAACGCGATATAATGAAGAACACAAGAAAGTAGTAGATGGGTGAAGTAGTAATTAAACTAAAATTCAACTAAAACATGCACAACATATAGGTGGGCAGGAGAATCACTATTCATTTCCCAAGTCAATTCAATTCTGGCCACCTGTCCAAGGTGTAGCCCACCTTTCCGCCCTATATCAGCTGGCATTGGCTCCAGCGACCATGTAACCCTCATATAATAGCACAATAAAGCAGTCGACAATGAATGAACGAATGAATGAATTCTGATTCATCAAATTGAATAATGATCCAGTTAGTCATATTTCCAAGACAACATTTTACTTGCATATGAGAGACATTCTTCACCTCTTCTCTCTCCTTATAATTTCTAAATCAGACATGACCTCAGACATCAGCAGCCTCTAGCCTTGGTCACGCCACTGAAATCTGAAGCTGAAATCCCTGTTCTGCCTTAACTTGAGAGAGTAACACGGTTGCCCAAAGAAAAGGCACACATTAAAGATGTAGTGCATGTGCAACATTTAGGGAGGGATTTATTGGCAGAAATAAAGTGCAGTATGTTTTCATCATGTGCTACAGGAGAGGACATTGCTTGATGGAGTCTGCCCCCCTTGCACTGCAGTGTTTCCACCATTCAGACTGAGCGAGTTGTATTTTGAAGTAGAAGCTCACTATGCACACAAAGAACAATGACGTCCTCTTTGGTATGCGAAGGCCATCCATAGTTTCCTGACACGCTGTGGAAAGTGAGGGGCGAGTGGAGGAGGACTGCGTCTGTTACAGTCTGCAGTCTCACCATTAGATGTCACTCATTTTTTATTATTTATTTTTTTTTATTACACACAGTAAATCTCACCAATGCATGAATCACTGTGAGATGATCCGTGTGAGGATCTAGTGTATTTAGAAAGCAATTGCCAAATGAATGTACAGATGGATGTATATAAGGATGGATGGATGCATGGTTAAACTGATGGATGGGGAGAGATTTTGTTATTAGATTTTTTTTTTTTTGGCATACGCTGATTGAATCTCCGTGCGAGCGAAACAAGAGACAAAAGGGAGCGGAGGGGAAATTGGTGGAGAGGTGAAGAAGAGGAGGAGGAGGAGGAGGAGCACCTCAGACACCGAGTCAACACAGTTCGTCAGGGTTGAAATACATCACAGGTGGAATGGAGTTCCTGTCACACGGCAGAAGTAGAAGCTATGAGACCAGGGTTGGTCAATTTTCAAAACAGGAACAAAAGTGTTGACAATGCACAATCTACTACGACTGTTCCATCACTGACAAGGCTCTTATTTTTCCCTCAGCCTTTTTTTTTTTTACACCTGCTGCTGTGCAAAACAAACACAGCACATAGAGAAGTTGAATGAGAACTCCGCTTGCATTTAGTTCAGTCTGATTTTCGCTTGACCTTCTGGAAAAGAGCAATGCCTCACTTCTTATATCGATTCTGTTCTAAAATAGCAGGTTGAGAGGTAAAGATCTCATCCTAAGAACAGCGCTATCAAAGAGAAATGATTAGTACAGTTCAGAGCCAATCAATTTGTGTTTTTTGTTGTACACGAATAGGGTTGCACATACTGTATGTGCTTTATGGTGGTAACCAGAAGTCTGTATAATACAAAGTAGAGTAATATAGGAGAGTATATAAGCGAGTACATCATTAAAGTGCAGCCAAAATTAATAAAAAAAACAAAACTTTATTTCCTTGAATAGAAATACATATTTATGTGGCTTTAAAGAGAGTTGGAAATGTCTTGGCTAATGCGGGTACACCACCTCCCCCAAAACATTAGTCTCGACTTGTCGTTTTTAGATATGCGTCGCATATTATATCTGTTTTGGCAAATGTGAATATGAGGGCATCCCGGTGAATTTTTATGGAGAAGACGTTGGCGCAGTGTGATCTAGTAAATTTTAGACATATCAAACTGTCTTTTCTTTGGCTGCTGCCAAAAATATTTATACACCCTATGATCCTTTCCCAAATGTCTCACTGTATCACCTGCTGGGACAGGCTTCTGTGAAACCCCCATGAGACGCCTCAAGTCTCCGTATAAACAAACTCTGAAAACCAAAAAAAGAAATAAAACAGAATGGATTTTCCTACTGAAAAACAGCTTTAAGAATTGTTCCATTGTTCTCTGATTTATGTATGGTCTGCCATTTATTTTAAATACATTGGCCCCTCCTCACTATGTGATGTTGTTTACACCTGCCAGGTAAATTCCAGTAGATGCTCAAATATAAACACAAACCTGAAAAAATCACAGGTTTTGACACTTAATGACTTGATATTTTGTGTGTAAATGTTATTTCTGCTGTCAAGAAACTGCATGTGTTATGTTTTAAATAATAAATAATTCGATTTGACCTAAAACCCTAACAAGGTGCTTCCCCAAACAAAAGTTCAAATGCACATTTGTGGTTTGCAGAATTCCACAACAACAACAACAACAACAACAACAACGTTCCTTCCTCTGGTGATCACATTTAATATGAGCCACATTTTTCTTACTTGGTGCTTTTTGTCAGTGTGAGACAAACACTTGGCGAGGCCGGGGAAAGAAATGCAGCACCTCACTGATGCTGCCTGATCTGTATTATCCATTCAAGCCTCTCCCTGTGATTGCCCATGGCAACAAGGCACACTTTTCCCTCTCTAAATCGCCCTTGCTGTCACAGTCTGTGCAGATGATGTCATTACATCGCTGATACACATCCCTTCCTCTGGCGCTGCCTTGTCTGCAGACATTCACCAATCATAATATGTGCAGGCGTTCTAATCCTTTGCACTGGCAAGTCAAAGAGCCCCCCCGTGGAATCGTTTACGGCACGTCCCGCGGGAGCCTTGAGCGAGTTTGGAGAATACCTGTGCATCGCGTTCAGATGGTTTTGGCTCGATTAAGTGGCAGGACTCTGGCAGGTGGAAGAGACAATGGCAGGAGTGAATCAAATCCTTAATCCCTTCCTTCACTTGGGTGAGCAGGGAAGTGGGGAGCCAATCTGTGTGTGTGTGTTTGTGGTTGTATTATTGGACCCAATATCCTGAGTAGCTATTCTTACTCTTATAGGCCTAATGTCTACCGGAGATGAATAGTTCAAATTAGGCTTGCCTTCTTCCTCTTGGTTAATCAGCTGAGTAAAACCTGAAGCTGGCTCACCTCCATCCTCCTCACCTTCAGTCTGGCTCCAAGTCTCCCATGTACTGTACATTCACACACAAATAAATTGCATTCTCCGTTATGTTTTGTAAGGAATGTGTTTTATCCATTCGTTTTTTTGACAACTCGTACCAATAGTAATGTATTTGAGGTAAAATTCTCACCGGAGAAGGCATTGCTGCTGGCATGTACGAGGCAAACGTGTCGGGCCAAGCAGCAGAGCATTTGTTGTGGACTGTTGTGGTGTTTTGATGAAATGCTGAGGTGTTTTTTATGTTGTGGCACAGTGTGATTTTAATGAGAGGATGTTGATACTTGGAGGAAAAAAAAAAAACCTCTGTGCTTTTTGTGCCAGACTCTGGATAAAACAAAGTCCATAAAATGAGAGTAATTATGGAATAAGAGTACTGGTAATAAAAAGTAAAACGAATCAGTGTCTGTATTGAAGTGCGAGTGCATGCGTAGCAGCTTGAGCGGGTGATACCATTAATTAACGCGCAAATTGTTTGGGGGGAAAAAAAGTGGTCCCTTAATCGCGAGGTGCTATCGCAGCGTGTCTGTGGTTTGCAGAATTACACGATGCCAACGATTTCTTTCTGTGACAATCACATTAAATATGGTTCATATTTTTTTTTTTCCTTCTAGTCAGTGTGGCACAAAAACATTTTATGTTTGAAAGGGGAAGCCACCAGGGGGCAAACTCTTTTTGAATGGAAGTGGATGAAAAAATTATGCTCCTCATCATTTATAACTACATTAAGCATTTTCCTGAGGAGTTCATGGTCTCAGTTGCTAGTTTGAGGTCTTTATTAGTAGAAGATGATGTTGATTGTGAATATTATGTTTCCATTTAGAGTCAAGTAAACAATAAAAAGCGGCACATGTGAGTGGACATGAGTGTGACTGCAGCAGGTAACAGTGTTAGGCATCACCTCATCCACTTTTATACACATGCAGCGTATGTGACCACAAGTGGTCCACCTGAACATCATTAGTGGCATAAGGAAATGTTTTATCAGGTAGAAGCTCAGTTCCAGCTGTACTGCACTCCCCTGCCTCCAATTAAAGAAGGCACCACTTCCCCACTGTGCACCAATATGTAAGAGCTCACTCAATTCCAAATGCTGAGCAGACAGCAAAGTAGTCGCAGCACCTGGCCTGGAGCCTCTTCCCCCCTTTTCTCGCTGGGCTTTTAAGATGTGCACAACAGTCTCTACTTGTCTTTCCACTTCTGTAAAGATGTGTGTTATGATGGAGTGGCAGTCCCGCACAATCCAATCCAAACTGCGCCTCTGAGTGGCTGTTTTGTGGCCAGTCAATAGCAAGACAAAGGAGGAGGGAAGATGGATGATTTGTGACGGCGTGCTGCACGGAGACTGACTCCGGAAAACAAACAAAATAAAAAAACAAACAAACAAACAAACGGGAAAAAAGGGAGGAAAGCATGCCTGGCAGATGACATGTTGACTGTCACGTCAGTGACCGAAACAAACATGCGCGTAAATGAACACTCGCACAAACACACAGATGTACATTTGCACATGATGAATTCAATTTCACTGGAGCTCATCCCAGTTGTTGTGTGCACGCATGACTGTACGTTATTACATGACTTGGCTTTTGAAAGCGGGATAATCCTAAAAATCCTTTGTAATCTGTGTAGATTTTCGATTACTCTGTATCAACACAGATCAAAATGGGCTTGGTTCCTCTATCACGTCTTCCAGGGTGCACTTGGCTCCTGCGGTGGTTCAACGATTGTTGTCACAACAAAGCTTTGTGTGGCGACAGGGTGCTGAGTGGAGAGCTGACAGAACAGCATTCATGTACGGATTTGTCAATATTTTATATTCATCTGATAAATGAGGCTGGGGTGATTTTTTGTAATCATGCACTAAATTACAACAAAAGAAAAAATCCTTACACTTGTTTTCTAATAGTCGGTCCAAATGTTGGAATTCGACCTGCATTCAGATGACTTTCTTTTTGTCTTTTGTAAAATATAAAAAATGTCAATTTTCATCACAGCAGGGAGGTCACTGGTTCAATTTCAATCTCAATGGGTTTTCTGTGGGCACTTCCACAAAAACCAGGGGTAGGTTTGAGGGTGAACGGTTGTTTGTCGCCCTCTGTTGGTCATGTGATCGGCCGTTGACCTGGCGTTCGAGTACTCGGGACACAGCACACAAGCCACAAGAACCGTGTTCAGACCTGGTACTCGCATTCACTCTGGGTGATCTTATCAAATGGAGATAAATCTGAACACCCCCAGTCTGTCGTGAATACATCCTAAGATCTGATCTTAAAAAGACACATGTGGTCACAATACAGATGAACACATTAACACAACCAATCCTCAGGACGGATTAGAGTTCACCTCCTCAGCTGATGTTATCCGATCTGTTTTTATGCTTATCATCTTTTGTTTTCCTTTTTTGGAATATAATTGTTCTTAGTATATCGTACCTTAGTGCTGTGAATCTCTGTTATTTTCTGTTGGCGTAAGAAATGCAATTTCTCCCCGGGGATCAATAAAGTATTTCTGATTGTGATTCTGATCAGCGCACATACGTTCATTGAGTTGCTGCCACTGCCTCTATATTAACACTGATCGCCATTATGATTTCATGTTAAAGCCGTGCGAGTAGAGCGCGGATTCACTTCAGCGTATCTTGTCTTTTTTCACACGCACACCAACACATCCTCATTCAAGAGCATCATATACAGCCTCGCTCTGTCAAAGTGTCGCCTCACAGACACACATGGTATCCCTCCTCGTCTGAAAGAGAAGCACCGGGGGCTTTCAGTTGACACCAGTGTGAACCCACTGGTGGCACATTTAGATGCAAAGACCAGAGAAGGTTCAGGTTGGGGCCAAGAAGAATTAGGTTTAGGCTTAAGCTCCGGGTTAATCGTAGAGGACACCCACTGTTGGCTCACACTCTGATCTGAGCATCTTCTTTCAGCTGTGGAAGGATACCGTGTGCGCCTGGAAGGCAACGCTGAGGGACAGTGACTTAAGGTGGTATACGACATTCTTGGAAAGAGAATGGGTTACACACACACACACACACACACACACACTGATGAACTCAGCAGACACATCTGTACAGTTAAAGCGTTTTTTTTGTTCTCGCGAACACAGCGCTAGTGTTTTAATAAACGGCGATGATGCCAGATCCAAGCTCATGTGGTCACAGGAGATCGAATCAGACATTTTAATGCCAGATGTGAACAGTCATACTTAGCGCTCCCCATATGCGATCAGGTCACTGAGGACAGATGTTGATAGCAGGTCTGATGGGTTCAAAGTGTTTTAGATTAGGGAGTTAATGCTGCTGTCTGAGTTTCCTACTTGAAAGGTGTTTTCTCCCCGATGCTGATCAAATTGATTTTCCCCTTAGCTACCATTTCTGTGAACATACATGTCTCTCAAACTCAACTCCAGTGCTCCGAAAAATGCACCAAATGTTTAAAGGTGACATTGGATGCTTGTATCGCACATATATGTTAGTTATGGAGGTCTACTTACGTATATTAACTTGTTTTCATGATTAAAATCCTCCTAGTCGCTGCAAACGAGCCGATCAAAATATCTCCTCATCAATCGTGCAATATTGCCCTTGGATCTGTTCTAAGATTCCATTTTTAATTTTAATTTTAATTTTGTTTAGACACTGTTAAGTTATATATATATTTTTATTTCACACTGTTAAGTTATATATATAAATATATATATATATATATATATATATTTTTGTTACATTTTTTTCTCTCTTTTTTTGTGACCAGGGAGATGTGCAAAGTAAGAATTTCATTGTGCAGTGTGACGTCTGTCTTAACTGAACATATGGCAATAAACCTCTTGAATCTTGAATGTCGCCTTTAAACAAGTGATTCACTTCTGCTATATTTAGAAATTCGGTCGACAAACATCTTGATATCTTAGGTTCAAGATCGACTGTGTCGTGAATTTAGATTAAAAGAAAAAACATGCTTTATTTGAGTGTCTGTTTTCAAGCAAAACAAAACAAGATTCCGCTTATCTTAAAAGACCAACACAAGCATCTCTGGATCTGGACAAGGTAAAATTGATGTCTGCCGAAAGAAGATAACATAAATCCCATTGTGGAAGTTGAGTGCCATTAGAAATAAATGCTTTGTGACACTGGTTTGTGACCCCATTAACAGACTTCCAGTGGTCCTGACGGCATCAAACGCACAGCCATACGAGTGAAGTTTCCTCTCTGACTCCTGGTGCAGAAAGAAAAGTCACTCCATAAAAATTGTGTGAATTTGTAAAGCTGCAGTCTCATGGGAATAGCTCCAGGCCTCCAATTTCTCTTCCTTGTACCTCTGACTTTTGCTTTATATTTTTTTAACTACACTACACAGCTGCCAGGGGATTTCAGAGACTTGGGGAATTGTCTCTTGTGAACAACAGTAATCTGAGGACTCACCTTTAATTTAGCTGGACTAAGGCAAAACAAGGCTGCAGACCATAATAAAAGATGCTGGGGGTTTAATGCACAGGGTTTAATTCTATAAATCTGCATGGCAGCACCTACTGTGAGCAGGCCAATAAAGAAGCACAATCTCATGATGCTCATTCTGACTGTGTCTATTAACTGAATTATATATTTTTTTTATTGTGTTATTAATTGTTCATATTCAGATTCCAATAACAATCTCCACATGACATTAGTACGATATTATCGTGTGACTACATGTCATGAAATTGACAAATCAAATGGAAAATGCAAAAACAGTATATAAATGTCTGTACTGAACTAAAATTCCCCTCCAAGTTTCCCCACATGAAGGTTAGCTGATGACAGGGATCGACACTGATTGTTAGACCCCACCAATCGATGAACACTTAAAGTAGAGATGTTCCGATACTTGTGCTGTGGGTATCGGCCGATACAGAGTACCGATACCGATACTCAGTTCATCCATTTTGTTGTCATTTACCCTACTTTTGTAAATAAATAATTATTTTGACGCTAAAAATCATTTGTGGTCACTTGGGACTTATCATGTTGTGTCCTAGGCCCCCGAGACTGGGGCATAACAGTGACTCAGCTAGCAATAACAGGCTACGCTTTGACACAATATAAGTCAAAACATCGGCAGAGGCGCTTCAACGGGGAAGGCAAAGCAAGCGGGGGTTTCAATGTCCGTATATTCTATGATCAGCCATGTAATAGTCTCTCCAATGAGACCCATTGTCACAGTTTATCATAAAGTCCACTTAAGATTCAGGCAGTTAAAAAAAAAGCGCTTAGTGAGATTCTGATATGCTGAATAAATTATCTTCAACATGTTTTTTTGGTTTGACAAGTCTGGCTCTGCACGCAGGCAGTGCGGCTGAACAATTACCCGAAATAACAAAATTAGTAAATCACAAAGGCTGCAATGTAATCTTTGTGTTTTAAGATACAGTAAGAACTGATTCATTTCTTTAAGTTCTCATCCTGGCATTAGCGTATGGAGGCTAACAGTTCGACGTGGCAACACTCCAAACTGTTGAAACCAAATTGCAGTCCGATTATACGTGCAGAAAAATCACAATAATACCCAGATATTACCCAGATTGTTCAGACGAGTTGGTTTGTCACAGACAGTTAACTCCAGTCAGTCATTCCACGTTTTGATGGAATGATTACAGCATTGTGCAGCACACAGATGTCTGCTTCTTTATTTTCATTTTTCCAGACAACTGTTTCTATTTTTTAAAAATAAAACACTTTTGTCTCTTTGTTTACGTGTATAGTCAATTTATTCAATAATTTAATTAAATTTTTTTCTTTAACAAATGTGCCTTACTCAACTAATGGCTTCTAATATAACGTTTCCTCCTGCTGTTAAACGCACCAGCATGTTTTATGTCGCAAAGTCTTCAAGAGCAACTGAAGATATTTCACTTGTGCTGCCTGAGACAATGATTGAGAATGTGACATCTTCATTATGCTTTTCACTGTGCACACACTCAAAAATCATCACTCACACAAATACCGCCAGGGACTATTCCGTTGGGATTGGTTCTTATGCAGCGTTATAACCCAAAGGACCACTCGACCCTATACTGCAAGAATCAATTTAGGGTTAACCCACTTGATTTGTACTTATCTTAACGAAACAGTGCAGTCAGAAATACACCGGGGGGGTCATGTAACATGAACTTGTTGTGATCAATATACCAATACTGTTGGATCACGAAAAAAGAAAGAAGGTAAGGAAGAAAGAAAGAAAAGAGAGCGTACTTGGATCTGACATGATGGCATCCGTCTTGGGAACAAACTGGTCACAGCGTAGTCCATGGTAACCCTCCTTACACCTGCAAGACAGAGAGAGAGATGTGATTATAAAGGCTATTTAACTCTAAAATTAGCAGGGATACACGGGATATTCCAGCCTGTGCGGGCCTGCTGAGAAAAGGCAATTAACACCATTCCCATTGTCAGTGGTTGGTTTGTCGTGTGCGGTGTTTGAGCGACACCGTGACATTTGCTGGAACATTATTTTCAGGTGGAACTGCTGCTAAACATGTCACACGCACGCACACATGGACGTGTGTCTCTCTCACACACACACACACACACACATAATCCTGTAATTCCCCGATTGTCTTACAACCCCGACAAGGAAGCGGACACCTGGGTGTCACGCATGGGTGGCAACAGCAGGGATAGCATCAAGTTATTAAGTTTACTAGTGGAGATATTGACTAGTTTGTTCAGGAACCTCATTGTGCAGAAAATCAAAGTTTCAGAGCTCCCACTCAGTGTTTCAGAAATAGCGTTTCCGTCACCGCATGGACATGCCGTATGGTATTTGCGTTACGTCGCAGCAGCGTGATGACAACGGACGACAGACAACGACACAGCAGACAACAATGGAGGACATCCAGCAGCTCAGTTTGTGGCTGTTCGTCTCAACAAGATGTCGAGCTTTGTATGAGAACAGAGGAAACGTGACGTTTTTTCTGTCGCCCAATCAGCTGCCTGTCGAGTTCCACCCTGACTTTACCATACCATTTTATTCTGGCACCTCAAGAGAAAGGTGCCACAGAGTGGAACAATTGTGGCTGGTTATTTTGGTACAATTCCTAATTGAAACACCAGAAAACATGTACCGTACTGTATCAAACTGAACGAAACATAGTAGAATTTCAGGGGAACTTGTGTCCCATTCACCTTTAGTCAGAGCATTTTCCTGTGGTGCGCTGTTAAAATTTGATATCGATAATGCAAAGAACAACACAATGGAGCTTAATGACAACGTTACACTGACTCATAGATTGCAGCTTTACTTTGGCACCTCGTTTGAAACGATGTGATGTCACTAACCATGATTGCATAAAATGAAGTAAGACAGAAACCAAAAGAAAGCTGAAGCTGTAAGGCTAAAAACATTCACGACTAATGTCTCTAATGCACTTCGCCTAAAATGATGCCATCATTTGCATTGCTGCCAAAAAAAATGAAGCAGACAAAGAAGAAATGAAAGCGCTCACCTGGGTTTTGCATTCGCATATGAAGGACTAACCAAGCACGGTGTACAGAAACAGATAAATAAAGAAAGCTCGGGACAGGAAACCTAAATTGAGGAGTAAATGAGGAAGAAAAAGTGGAGTGCTCACGGAGGACTGAGGTGGTGGAGGGAGATACACAGAAACTGTCAAGGGGTGGGGTGAGAGTGGAAGAAAAAGAGGAAGGGGAAGGCCTGAGTAGTGCCTGCAGTCTCACTGATAGCACATGACTGACAGGAATGCCAGGTCCCGGTGGAGGAAACGGGGGTTCTGGGATGGAAAGTACTTGGCGTGAAACAGGCGACGCAAGATCTACGGCTGAAGATGGGAAGCTGCCGCGCAGTCGGAAGCCACATGCAAACAAAGTCCTGGGCAGTGTCCAGATATTTGCCTTCATCATCAAATACAGAGTCCTGCTCTGTTGATGCCTGCATATATCCCCAACGACCGTCATCAATGTACGCACTGAAAATATGACGTTTGGAATCTGGGATGCTGAAGTGTTTTTTTTACATCTGTGTGATAATGCATATACATCAGATGCCAACAGCTGTGGAGCACCGGGAAGGAAGGACAAGAAAACTACTGAAAGAGGGGAGGAGAAGAGACCGAGAAACAAAACAGGGAAGAAGAAAAATGAAGTTGTATCACTTCAAATGCCACTTCTAATTAATTTACTAATACCAGAGGGATTTAAAGGAGACTTTAGCTACTGTACGTCTAAACTATGCTCAAATTTCAAAATGCTCCATTTTCATTTGAAAACTCCAGGGTTTTAGTCCGGACATCGGACTATCAGCCGTGAAGGAAAAGCACTATTGCACACCCAACTTTCAGGTTTCCATTTCACCATTTTCTCAAAATATAGGCACCTGCTAAAAAAGAAAGAAAAAGAGGCCACAGATATTAAACCTACACATCAGTATTCAATTCTTGCTCATCCTGGATTTTTACAATCCTTTTCTGCTGGTGAAATGTATGAATAAATAAATAAATGAATGAATGAACTTTCAGACGAGAAAACAGAAAGAAGGCAGAAAAACTTGCAGGACAAAAGTTTGGAGTATTTTGTTTTCTCAAAAAGGAATTAAGCTTCTTCTTATATTTCGTCCTATCTTTGATAACATGAATTCAGTGGGCCGATCCATTCCTCGGCTCTTTCACAGCTTACAAGGAGGCTATTGGGGGGATTTGCCCGGATGTGTGCGTTTGAAAATAAACTTGTACTCGAGCGAGCCGCGTGTCAGCGCGGTCTATATTTTCTTTATTCCATCAGTCAATGACTTATTGTTGGCAAGCTGTGGGGACTTAACACTCACACGCCGTCCATCACTATCTATCCACCGCATTTCCACCTGCGTCGCAGAGCCAACATACAGTACAGGATAATGTACTGGATGAGTGACAGACGAGCAGCGAACCCCAGTCATTCTTACTCAGCGCGGCTTGAGGAGAAATGAAGGGGAAAAAACAACAACAACAACAACAACAACATCAACAACACCGCCGACACCGAGTCAAATCAAACGGAGGAGCAGCAGTTGACATCACAAGTTGTTGGTTCGGGCCGAATCAGAGTGAAAACTGTGATAGATTGTCATATTTCTTTGGGTTGAACGTCTCAAGCTGCAGTTTCGTCTCCATTGGTTCAGCGTGTCGCAGCTCAACAAGTGCGACGTGTGATTCGCGTCTCTTAAACGCTCCACAATGTGGTACGGAGCTGCGCCACTGATGGACATACACAGAATAATAAATGCTCTTCTAATTTCACACCACCTCAAAGCCGACGGTGGTGCTCATGCGGCTGCGTCGCCGTTTTCATTTTCATTATTTCTCTCCTCTTGCTCGTGTCATCAGAGTAAGAGATTAGAGGGTGTGCTTTGAATAGCAGGTGATATAATGCCATTTAGTCCATTTATTACATACACAAAACCACCTTGTGGCGCAAAGTAATACAACCACTTTCACAGGGTAATTTCAGAGAGTAGTTTTTTATTTTATTTGAAAAAGACTAAAGATGCAACATTTAGCCTTACAAGATGTTTGGAAACAAATATAACCCATATTATATACAAAGTATAGTATGGTGCATATACTGTATACCTTGCATATACCTTGTTAGTATTCTGAATCACAGACCCGAAGGCATATAACGGTGTTATTTGCTTTGTTGACAAGCGGATCCAAGTGTACAAGGAACAAAGCAAAAGTAAATGCATTATATAATAGGGGGGAAACATATATACAAATGTATATATAATAGTTCTTTGTACCTTAAGCCTGACTTGTAAAATTATACGAGGGTTGTACAAGTACGAAAATCCCATAATTGGAACTGATTTCGAGTCACTGTTTTCAGTTGCTACGCGTCTTCCCCGCTCTTCCTCGCTCACCGTCTTGTCCGATAAAAGCAAAAATACGTATACTGTACGTTTTTAAAGTATTCTTTCTTCAATACACACATACATTTGCTGTCCAGCAGATACAGCCACACTGCAGTTTACTGCTACTCAGTGTCAACCTTGAGTAAGATTTATCATATACCTTCAATCCACTCATCATCAAGGGCATTTAAGGGACTTTGGGGGCCCCCGGGCAAAATCCTCCACATAAATATAACAAAAAGATAACATAAATAATTAATACTAGAGAGCAGAATCTCTATTACGACTGTCTATTTTCTTTCCCTTTTTAGTTTTTCTACACTGTTGCCTTCACTTTCTTGGTTCAGTCTAAAACTACGAAGCTTCTGGCTGTAAGCTAGTGGCATGGGGCCTCATTACTGGTGTTTCCAAACATGATGTCATTGCAGTCTGTTGTGCACAACTGTTCATAGAGTTTAACGGGTGTGATGCGGTCGACTAATATAATCAGCTGTTCCTGAGGGCCCCGCCTCTGTTAGCTTGGGGCCCCCCGGCAATTGCCTGCTTTGCCCACCGTGTTGGAACTCTCCTACGCTCACAAAGAGGGAGAGTGAAAGGGGGATTTTTTTTGGCTACGCAATAATCTTCCCAAGTTCCTTCTTCCCCTCGAGGTTTGCGGAATATGAAGTGTGCCCAAATAGTTGAGCTCAACACATGTCAAGGAAAAAACACTGCAGTAACACCATTACAGGATGTATTCATATATTTTAGGGATCTATTTTGAGAAAGATGTTCAATACAAGTGACGGAAAATGAAGGGAATGTGGGCAGCTTTTTATCTTTGAAGCCTCAGTGTCTCTCACTGCTGTCAAGCTGCAGGGCGTGAACGCTGAAACGGTCATTTTGTCTTATGTGGCAGTAAAAACCGCCTCTAACCGCACCTTTAAATGGTGGAAGTCATTACTGTTCAACTGATGTGTGGAAAATATCTTTGAACTAAACCCTTAAAATCTCAAACCTCACACACACACACACAGAGAGAGAGGAGACAGCATCTCTCTAGAGTTCCGTATTCAAGGCACAGGTGAAGATAAAGGGTCTTATTATGAAGTCATTGTTTCCTCCTTCAGGCACAATTTTATATCTTAACTTAGGGCGTGGGGGGTGGGTGGGCGAAGGGCAAGACTAATGCAAAAAACCCTTTTATTGTTTCATCCAAAAAAAACACAAATATACACATGATTAAAGGTGGAAAATGCTGTAAATAAATAAAACAATTATGTGCATTTAGCAGCATTAATGAGTAAACGTACACGAGTATTAACATATGGCTAATACTTTTATGAGAAAATGGTATTAACGACAGTTAATTTGGACCAAAATGAAAACACACTTCCATTTGTAGGAAGATGACGACCTCTGTTTTAAAGCAACAAAACACACTCTACACTTATGTGTAGTATTCAAATTCTGTATGTGTGTGTCGATCTGTTTATTAAGTAGTGGGGGGTTGTGTCCGTCATTTTAAAGTTGTTTTCCTTAGGCTACCGTGATGGAATTCGATTATTGTTGCTGAAAACATACGATGTTTCCCCCCTTTTAGAGGGTTTCTATGAAATATTGCTGTTCGTGAACTGCGTCCACCCCTTGTTGTGAGCCATCCCACAATTTAATGCCGTCTTTTAGTGTCACGACGTGCCCTCCTGCTGAGTCACGGCTGCATCAGGTCAGTAGTTTTTATCTTGTGCTGCTAACAGACGGACAGACAGTACAAAAGATAATGTATGTTATGATTTGGCGCTATACAAATAAAATTGAATTGAATACAAAAATACAACCTGCTTGGTGAAGGCATTCATATTTTACGGCTGAAGTATAATGACCCAACAAAACAGATTTTTAGGTCATCAGGGTTTTAAGACATAGTATTCGCATTTAGACCATTTATTGTCCAGGTGCTGACCACTGTGCATCTGAGAGCCTGTGCTCTTATAATGTGATTTTTACGCTGAAGAGCATCAGATGGATTCTTTATGGGCCACAATTCATCGTGAACTCATTATGCATTTCAGCGGGAGAAAAAATATCAAAAATGATTTAAGGGATCTGACATAGACGCATTGATGAAAATCTGAAACAGCATATCCAATGGAAAGTTATCATTTATCAACACGGTCCATTAAACCAGACTTGAACATTTACACTGAAATTGAACGTGGAGAGGATCAGTCCAAATGACTAATGCATAAAAATCAGATTAGTAAATGAATTTAAACGTCTTTTGTATGCAACAAATTAAGTCAGGGCCACAGGGGGAGAAGGGAAGAGTATTGACACACACATTCATCTTATATTCAATATTACATTTGCATGTTTATGTTAACAAATGGCTGGAAAAAACTTTCAAGAAAGCTTATGTAGACAAGACACATTCATCATTTGGTTATGACCAAGGTCGGCTGCAGCTGTCAATTACACTGGCTGCGTGTCTTCTGTTCATCTGCCACAGCGCTGTGCAGCATCTGCTGTGTCATACATAGAGGCTACTTTTAAATACGACTCTGTTCTCACCTAAATAACACGACTCTTCAATATGAAGCCAGGGATCTGTCGGTCGAATCGGGGATTTGAAACAAGAACAGGTCGTGCTGGGTTTGTGACGTATGCAACACATATAGATGCCGAACGTGTGAATAAAAAATCATTTTCACTGTACAATTTTGCTGCACACAGATCTTGTGAATAATAGGCGTGAGGTCTGTTCCCAAAATGAATCACGTGGATCAACGACAGGTCACGCATGAGCCACGCGGCTCACGTCGCTAGTCTGATCTGTTAACATGTGCCTTAATGCAAAAAAAAAAAAGAGAAGAATTGATGGTGTCTTCCATGTGAACGCTCTCAAAAGGCATGCATGGGCATGAGCAAAATGGATACTTTTTTTTGCATGAATCAACAACAACAACAACAGGAAATGGAATATTTGTGAGACCACTCGGCATTGAAGCTGCAGATATGGAAGCTAACACAGCAAATTGAATCTGATAGATTTAGCTCTAATGGATGAAGCTCTCCCCAGTCGTTGTTTTACTTTGCCACGCTGCCAGTGTGTGTAGGTAAAAAGCCATAATGGATTCCTTCTCACTCAAGTGCCATGGTCACATATATTGAAAAGACACAAATACCACAATCGACAATCAGACTTCTAAGAAAAAGAAGTTGAATACGAGTCCTTTCCGCCCGGTACGTGGTACACTGACACTTTCCCGGTCGCCACATGCAACCTAAAGACCTCTCTGTGTCTTACAAGAATCATGCGCTGTCCCTTTTTCCTCTGCCAGCGAACAGCCAATGGTGTGCTGCAACGTTCAGCGAGGCACCCGCAGCAGCCAGTCAAATTCCAAGGGTACATGGTTCCTCCCCCTTGCCATCACTTACATAGCTCTGGCCTGTACTTTACACCTTCTCTCTCTCTGGTGTGTGAATACAGACGTCTTGTTAGTATTCTGAATCACAGACCCGAAGGCAGAAAGCCTGTCTGGCTATCTGTTTACGTCTCGGCTCGCTTTCCGTTTGTCTACATCTCCATCTCTCTCCCCCCGCCCCTCCCTCCTTCCATCATCTGTAACACTATGCAGACAAGCTCAGTCGTCCCTCAATGAGATGTAAACAACGCTTTGTAAATCTGTTTGTGTGAATATGTCGTTGAATGCCTGAATAGTTGATAAACAATGTGAGATAATGACGTGCTTTGAGTGTGGATCCTTCAGTACGTCCGGGCAGAAGAGAGCGAGGGATTGTGTTGATGTAATGTACGCGTTGGCGTTATTCAAACGGAGGGAATTGTCTCGCACTAAACCCAGATGTGCGCGCGTGCGTGTGTGTGTGTTTGTACGTACGTGTGGATACACACGGCAGCTCTCT
The DNA here is from genome assembly GCF_019176455.1 of Solea senegalensis. NCBI lineage: Eukaryota > Metazoa > Chordata > Actinopteri > Pleuronectiformes > Soleidae > Solea > Solea senegalensis. The sequence goes on from NC_058041.1 coordinate 14,580,502, forward strand.
GAGCATGCATGTTAATACCCTGTAGACATTAAAGTACGCGTATGCGCGGCAGCTATACACAGACTCAGCATGTATTTTTTTTTTTTTTTTTTCCAACTCCAGAGCTGTCTGCAACTACACAGCTGCCTTTAACACATGTTCCAGTCACAGGGAAAAACACACCTCTGAATCTGGAGGATGACAGAGGGGTGGGGATCACTGCCTCATGACTAATTACCCCCCTTGCTTCCTAATTAGCGTGGAGGAAAAATAAAGGACAGTCGTGTCTTGCGGAAATCGAGGAGGAAGGAGGAACAGATTCGAGGAGGGAGCGATCGCCGAGTCGACCAAACTTTTCCATTTAGCGAGTGACGCCCATCCACATTAGACGCCACATGTCCTATAAAATGAGTCCATATGAGCTGTGACTGATGAACCACAGGGGAGAGGCCTTTGGCTTATTGGAGGTGAAATTTGCCCCTGGAGTGTTGAGCAGCCTCACAACTGTGTGTACACGCACTTGTCAGTGATACGCGATCATTTAGAGGAGCTTAAGTCTTTCATTTTGCTCTATTATGTTAGTTTTAATTGAATGTTGCAATCCAGACAGGGTTTGACAAAAAGAGCTCGGCAATTTTATTTAAATGAAAAGCGTAATTTTGTACTTAAACATCGCTTTTATGACTCTAAGTGCTCTATAGCGCCACTTTTACTAATCACCCATTCACACATTCAGTGTGTTTCCATGCACAGTTAGGCTGAGCTTGACTTTGCCATTTAATTAGACAACAGTCCTTGTCCCAGTAATGAAGCATTGGCAGGGAATTGATTTATTGAATGAACTACAGTCAACATGCAAGGTGGCGATACACTTTTCCTTTCCAGCTTGTGAGTATTAGATGTTATCTGGTTGACATATTTCAGTTGTCAGCACCATGCTGTATCTTTCTACCACCCATTCACTTGAAAATATGTAATTCTTTAAGCCGCCTGAGCATGAATTAGGTCTTTGAATAAGTCAGAAAATGCAGCAGTCTGGATTCCTCCATGTTTTTCTCACTGTTGTCTGTTTCTTCTGTGTAGTGGCTTCTTCTGTATCTGGGTCAAAGCCCAGGAGTGGAAACTAGAACATGTGCAGAGAGACTTTGGGTCCAGTTGAATGTATACATGAAATAATAATGCCACTTTCAACCACATTATCTGGAGGGGCGTTAGACCAGACTTACATGTATTTGAAAAGTCTAGTTAAAGTCACACTAATGCAATAATTAGATTGTCCTTTCAACGCGCTGACTCCTGGCACAGCTGCCCGGAGGAATTTAGTGTCAGCATCTTGCCCAAGAACACTTCTGCAGGTAGATTAAAACAGCTGGGGATCAAACGGCAGACTGGCTATACCGACTGAGCAACATCTGCCAAATGGCAGGTCCTATCAGCTTTCTTTGACATAATATAAGAATATCCATCCCATCCTAACATCATAAATACTGAGAAAAAGCTGTGCCTAAAAACGAAAGAAGTACTATCTTAAGGTCCAGTGAGTATTTAGAAGGACTTATTTAGATGAAAACTAAATATAAAATCCATGAGTAGTTTTAGTGTTTTACAGTTTCTTATACGACCCTTGTGTCCGCTCCTTTTGTTTTCACACACGACACTGCCTCGCCTTCCCTAAGAAAATGACTCATATTTAAAATGCGTAATTAGGTGCATAATATATGCAGCTTTATTCACATTTTCTAATTATGTTTGAGAAGGTGTTTTTCTTTAACCACTCCAGCATTCTGAGCTCCAGTTAGTTAAAATCAATTCCTCTCATTAAAGGCACATGTGTTCCTTTTGAAGGTGACCTACAGTTGTGTTGTTGCAAATACCCGACATCTGGTACCTGTAGGGTTTAATAGTGTGGTTATGCCACTCAAAAGTATGGGTTAAGCACAGTCCCAGCCCTGCAATATAAACGTGAAACACTCTGCAGCAGCTTGTCTTGATTCATCCAGATGACACACTGTACAGTATGTACAAATACAGCTGCCAGCTACAAGGATTTTACGATCACCAGCTTTTGCACACATGCTGTTTCTGCCAAAAAGGGAATTAATAACTTTTATGTGCAGGCATAAATACATGACAGAGAATGCTTAACGAAGGAGGAAACTAAACCTTGGCTCCTGGTGTTATCTTTACGCATGAAGGTGATTGTGAAGTTTGCAGAAAGTATCGGAAACACAGGAACGACTTTTCCTCGTCTCACTGTCAAAGGCGATTTCCATTTTTCCTACGGCAAAGTTAACAGTGTTAAACATCTCTAATTTCCACTACTTGACACACAAGTCATGCGCGGCAAAAATGACGATTTGCATATGCAGAGTAAGTACAGATACAATATGGCATTATGCTAATTGGTAAATACTGAAATAAATAAGTCCAGTTGGTGAACACTGTGGCATTTTCATTTTAAAAAAGATGTAGCACCTGCTGCGGCCCGTGATACACACCTATTTTATCAAGTGTATAAATACAGCAAAGGAGGCGGCTGAGGGCACGCGGTTGATTTAAGCTGCATTTGCTTTCTGCTGCAGACTAATTTTTACCATTGGGAAGGTCAGGATGACTAACAAGGATCCATTTTTTATGAGAAGGGGGAAAAAAACCAAAAAAACACCAGACCTCCAGCGATCTAAGTGCTATTTTTTTTTTTTCACACACGTTTATGCATGCATGCTTACACACACGCAGACACAGACACACACACAATCATCCCCACTTCACTCCCAGTATCAAAGCGTAATCAGTGGTTCACACTCCCGTCTTTGTTATTGATAAGCTGCGAGGGAAGAATAGCCGATGAGTCGGTGGCATTCCGCCTCGACTGTTTGCGTGGATAAAAAAAGAATCGCACAAATCAAGGCCAAAATTCTTCCAATGAAGACACATCTCTTCCTTTATCACACAAACCATACATATTCCTATCTGTCTCCTGCAGCAGTGCAGCAGCGAAAGGTAGGCAGGCAGGGTGGCTGTAATTTATACCTTGAGCGAAGGTGATGGATGTCTATTACTATGTGTGAGCTGTTTACATACAGGAGTGATATGCAGCTGCCAGGAAGTGTCTGCCGTCCAAACTTCACCGCTGCACCAAGAAGACAAACAAACGGTGGTGAAGCTAAGACACTGGCACTGAGGAAGGTTTCGGAAACAATTTGAATCTTCTTATTTCCTGAGAACCATCAATAAAATGAAGTTAACAACAAACAACAAAACAAAAATAGCTGCATATAGCCTCGCAATATTGCAATAAATAGGATTATTTATTAAAACACTGCAAAAAAGTAACCCTCATCATAGGTTAAAGAAAATTGCATTGGTAAGAAAAGGAAAAATATTTAAAACAAAGCAATCAGAGATGGCAGATTCACCCCATTCATGCAACAAGCCTCTGGCGGCCTCTGTTGGTCATATTGGCAAGTGCATGTGCAAGTGTGGAAGCACAAACAAACAGACAGACAGATGGAGACACTAAAAACAATACTTCACTCCCACTCTTTGGGGTGAAGTCTTACTTGAAGTCTCATGAGTTTTAAACAGTAACACGACATACATTTTGAAATCCCAAAAAATATTTTGTTAAAATTAACTCGATTTTTTAACATCGATATAATTCAAATATATTTTATTAGTTGCACAAAAATGAAATAAAGTAAAGAAAATAAATGTCTTCTGCTGCGGTACAGATAAATGCCATCCTACATGATTTACCTTTTATGTGATGGATTCAGGGCAGCACAAGTCCCTTACTGAAAAATATTGAAGGCTTAAATGCAATATACTGTGTATACATATGTAGCTCTGCAGTGATTGTGTGGTGCAATGCAAAAAGAAAGCTGTCAGCATCCTGCAGCAATGTCAAAACTTAACACCTCAATCCAACATCATATCAACAGAAATCGCCCCTCCCCTGTTTGCCATGACCTTATAGGTTCATCCTTTTATATAGTCTTAAACTATACGGCAAAAGTTTTATAGTACATCATACTTTACAGTATCTGCTTTATCAAAATATCTGAAAGAGACAACCCAGAAAAAGTGATTCGAAAAAAGAAAATGAAAAATGTTGCCGCTGTACTTTCATATTGCAACAGTTGTCTTTGGGAAGTGAGAAAAATGACATAATACAGTTGCTAAGCCTCCATGTCAGCTCGCTATGGGCCATTTACTATATGGCATTTGCAATAAAGGTCAGAATATGGGTGCACTCCAGATTCAGAGGCTGCTCGTTTTAACCCAGTGCCTTAAAGGCTGCTCGGTCCATATGTGTTTTCTATACGCTGATCCTGTGCACAAATGAATCACAATATGGAAACAAACTGTCCCGTGAGTACATGGAACAGTATTTCAGGAACTCAGTGTAGCTCAGTGTCTGTGACCACTGCAGGGCTCTGTGCGTTTGTCATGGACATGGATATTGTGATTAAAGCTTGATAATGCCGGGTTTCAAATCTAGTGACGCAGTCTCCAAATAAACACGCTTCATTAGAGCTCCATGCTGCTTTTTTTTTTGCAGAGTCGCAGTTGCAAATACAGATTATTTTTCTTATTACTAGTGTGTCATGCATAGGGACTATGCCCGGCCCAACTGGGTTTAAAAGACAACACCATCATTTAGAGTAAAGCATAAATCACAAATAATGATACATCAGATAAGCCTTTGTGACCTTTATTTTTAAATGTAAAATTGCTTCCTATTAGGTAGCAAACTTAGCAGCAGTGGAATATTTCCAGCTTCTGAAAAGACATTCCATCCAGTGGGTACTCTTAACTTATCATGACGAGAACAACACAGGGGAAAGTGTGACTCACTGTCAGTTTTATAATTCATACTATTCATGCAACCTATTTTCTTGCTGAACATAAATCTACCAACGTCCTAGGTGAGTGGAAGGATTCCTGCTCTTAGCCGAGCAAGACAACATGAGATTTTGCAGATTAATTGTGCTGTATTTGAATATATGCCAAAAATGGCAAAACATCTTTCTGACATTATCCTTTAAATGTCGCCAGAAGCACTTTATTCTTTGTGTTCATGCTGCATGATAACAATTCTGTTAATCAACCTCCTCAAGAAAGGTTTGCTTTTTTTTTTTACTCCAGAGAGAATTGTGTGATGTACTGTGAAGTAAAATCTTATTCAGCCTGTTTTCTGACATATTAAAGCTGCCGAGAGTTCGGTTTGGCTGATTTTGTTGCTGATGTTATAAATCTGCCTCTGTTTAGTAATAGAACAGGCTCTGTCAAGCAAAACTATCAGTCCTGACTGAGAGAGCGTTTGTGTGTATACACCGTATACAGTATTTATCCCATTAAACTGCTTTTTTTATTTTTTTTCAGTAGAATTCACCTGTTTGCTGTCTCCTCCTTTCACCAGGGGATCGAAACTAAACCGCTACGCTGACAAACACAGAGTTGTGTGTATCTACTCACAATGATTTGAATATTTGAATTTGCACACCGCAGTTTTAAGCAAAGCTTCATATTTACTTAAATAAAGTGATATTGTCCTCAAATTTCCCCCCACAATGTTTCCCTACATTTGCAAGATCTAATTGTGCATACATTAAGTGGGCTTAGTAAATAGTAAATAGTGTTTACAGTACTGCATTTTCTGGAGCTGTATGCTGCTATAATTGTGTCTGCAATGTCCCCATTCTGCTGCAGGGATCATTACATTTTCATCAGCTAAGACAGTAAACAAGGCTGCTGGAGCGGGTTTCCTTTACTGTCATTCCTGAAAATAAACACACGCGAGCAAAGGCCTCACTATCAAACGTCATGTGGAGCAAGTATAGTGAAGTAAAAAAAATATGTGCGTAAAAAAGCACAACATGGCACATGATGTTCTGGCCTGGTGTGCTCCGCGTGGAATGCTGCACGAAGTTATTAAGCCGGTGGAGCGATGAAGACGTCGCAGCTTGTTTGCCTTGCACATCAGCAGGGCCGAGTGTGAAAGAAGTGGGAGCTGCCGCTGCATCACGCCGGAGTGCACACTAATATCATGACAGAGCTCCCGAGCTGCGAGTCTGTAACAGGTGCTGTTTCAAAGGGCCAGAGATAACAGAGGGGAGGAAAAGGGGTGAGGGGAGACAGACACAGAGAGAGAGGGAGGGAGGGAGGGAGGGAGGGGTGGGGAGTGCTGCTGAAGGGGATGTATTCTGCTTCATCTTCAGAGATTTTTTTTTTGGCTCTCTATGTGTATGTGTGTGTGTGCACATGTGCGCAAAACAGAACAAAAAAATAAAAAAATATATACTGGCAGACTGAGAAATTCTACTCTGTTTTTGAGGAGAATAACACATTACTCTTGAAGCATAAGAATTTTAGCAGTAGTCCACACAGGTAAAATAGTCATACCTCTAACCTCTAACATGTACATGTACTACTAACTAATGCACGCTACTTTATAGTAACACAATTTGCCTTTCTTCTAGTGATCCATTATTTAGAGGTGTTACACTGGATTTAAAGAAAACAAAATTATAGCACTTGATGTCCATCGGGATTATAAACTGACCTGTTTGAATCCAACTTGCTATATTATCTACACCAGCGGAGTCAAACTAGCCCCGCAATCGTTTAGATTAAGTGTTTGAGACCACTTAATATCATGAAATGATGAAAACACGGCCCACGACCTCCTCTTCCTTGTGAACACAGCACGTGGCACGTGGCACAGCAATATTTTTCATAACAGTAATAATATGACATTTGGTTGTAATTATCGCATTATTAAATGTATTACGTACTGTACACTTGCTTGGTGTTTTAATTGCTGTTGTCCATGTTATTGTTTACCTAATTTTATAGTTGTTATCATTATATTATGTTATATTATATCATATCATATCATATCATATTATATTATATTATATTATATTATATTATATTATATTATATCATATTATATTATATCATATTATATCATATCATCTTATATTATATTATATTATACTATATTATATTATATTATATTATATTATATCATATTATATTATATCATCTTATATTATATTATATTATACTATACTATATTATATTATATTATATTATATTATATTATATTATATTATATTATATCATATTATATTATATCATATTATATCATATCATCTTATATTATATTATATTATATTATATTATATTATATCATATTATATTATGCTAGATTATATCATATCATATCATATCATTGCATATCATATCATATTATCATTATATTATATTATATTATATTATATTATATTTTGGTTAGGCTTTTGAAAACACAATACAGCTGATTTTTACAGGACTTGCCAGTGATGGAACTAGGATTTATTAATGCTAACTGCTTTAACATTTTGCCTGAAATCTGTTTGAAAAGACACCAAAGCAGCTACGAGAGCCATCAAAATATTACCTTCCTGAATCACCAGATACATTTCTGCGACTTCAATTATTTATTAGTTGTCGTCTTCTTCTTCTTCTCCTCGCAGGCATCTGCCGGTGCCAGATCGCCACAAAACAGACCTTGCTGCCTCTGCTATGATGCAGTGCATTATAAATTTAGCAGGGGGGGATTTGCACTGCACAGTGAGAGAGGGCATAATATGTAAACTGCAATAAAGAAAGATGGCAGTGAGAGAGAAGGGAGGGCGAAACCACCACTAAAACCACCGCTTGTCAACAAGGTGTGTAAAAGCTGCTCCTCTTTAGAATCATTTACATGGCCCCGAAGCACAGCTGCCAATTAAAAAGTAATTAGGTTCAAAAGTGTTGTTTGGATCCGCAAATAACAGATAAAATAAAATCCTGACACAACTAAATACTTGCAAGTGAATGGATTTTATGATTATTTGCTAACACCGCGTTTGGCTCTGTTTTCACCAATGGTCGTATAGAGAACAGAAGAGGAAGAGGAGTGACCTGAATAATTCACCTCCTCCTCCTCCTGGTGATGTGTCGACGTATGTAACGTACAGCAGTCGTGTCGTCCAGGCACGGTGTGCAAAATGGCTTTTTTGTGTTTGAGATAATGACTCGCCGTGCTCACGCGCACGCACTTGAGTCATGAGTTGTTTTCAAACATTCATGGCGTTCCGGAAGAGAACATTCCACGTGCATTTGTTTTACATGGTTCAAACGTGTGGCCGCAAAAACGTGTATATAAGAGGAGAGGTACCCTCCTTGAGACTAAACGTGTGTGACAGTGACACATACATTCTTTCAGAGTAGGTTTGTGTAAAAGGAAAACACACATGCACACACTCTTTTGTATCATCATATACTGCAATCATGCTCATTACTGCAATCGTACACATTTCCCCATTACCATATAGCATGAGAGGGGTGTTTTGTTTTGTTTTCTGTTGCAGGTATTGCCATTAAAATATGATTATACTGTGAGTAAAGGATGAAAGATTGTGGGCTGGATGTGGCTTTTTTTCTTTTTTCTTTTACAGTGCATCTGACACAAACTATCAACACTTCTTGGAACACTGTTATTATCTGTCTTCTCAGCAGCAAATACATCAACCTGCAGCATGTCAACATAAATAGCTCTGCCTTTTTCTTTACATGAGACTCATAGTATCCTGGAATCGATATATTCCAGGATATAACCTTTAACTTGTTGAAGATATTTATTTTCTTTACTAAACCGCGAACAATTAAAATGGTTAGCTAACGCGTGATTAAAACCCCGGTCTGTAACTTCTGTTACTTGCTACCTGCGTTTCTGACACAGGACAAAAAGAGCAGCAAGTAAAAAGGTATTTTCTGATCATCTCTCTGCCCTTAAGATCTACAGCTCAAAAACAAACTGCTGGACATGAAACCACCTCCTGCCAAACAGCCAATCAGAGACTGTCTGCACGAGTCACTACTATGCGGATTAGGAAAAATCGTTTTTTTTGGGTGCTTCCTGGCACTTTCAGCCAAGGCGGCAGGTAGTTACATCACTTTCCCCAGTCCTCAGGCAGGTCAACCTGCAGAGCTTTCTCAAAGGGTGACTCTAGGTCAGTCTTTCCCAAACTAACTTTATGGGGGACCCACTTTTTCAAGTGACCCAAATCCGCAATAGAAAATCATGACAAGGACAAATGTGTGCACAGTGGCGACACCTATCATTTTGAATTGGTAAACAAATCAACTCTAAGGGCTTTGGCATGTTATTTGAGAGATATGCTCATAAATCTTAACTGAAAGGTTGTGAAAGTCCCACAAAATGTCCTCAAACACAGTGTTTGGGAATCACTGCTCTAGATCCATATTCCAAAACTTTGCTGCTGTCTCTACTATCATAGCTGTCATTCTCCTTCCTTCTCCGCCCTCCGTCAGCCATGACGTCAAAAACGTCACTCTGTTTGCAGTGTGGTACAGTAATGTCGCCTATTTTGAGAAATAAAGCCGTCGTGTCGAGCTGATCAGCATTGTTTGGATCTCAATGTAATGATTTGTATTAGTTTAGATTCAAAAGTTACAGTTTTAACTCACGGAATAATAGCGTGAAAAAGCAGGTGTAGAAATCACAGGGACCCTTCCTATGTTTTGTAAAGCAGACTGAATCCCCTTGCTAATGAATTAGCCCTGTCTCACATGCTCCTAATCATGTGCTTAGTATGTATTTGTTACATTTCAGGACTCACCTTTCATAATCAAACTGAGGGCGAGAGCTGTGATGTATTGTTATGAAATACAGGGGACTAATTTCCTCAGGTTACTCCCTCCATCCATCATCCACGCCACTTATCCTCTGAAGGTTGTTCACGGGGCGGCTGGAGCCAATCCCAGCTGACTTTTAATGAGAGGCAGGGTTCACCGTGGACAGGTCACCAGCCTACCAAAGGACCGGCGTACAGAGACAAGACAACCATTCACGCTCAATTTCACACGGACGCTCAGTTCGGAGGCTCAAATTAACCTAACAACAATGTGCATGTCTCTGGGCCGTGGGAGGAAGCTGCGAGAAAACCCTCACCCACAGTCAAACTGGGATTTGGGTTGACATCATTCTCCTGAGGCTAGTGGACACTTCCAGCACAAATCTAACAAGTTCAAATTCCTTTTACAGGATGCCATTAAAGCAAAAATGATTACGAAGCGTGTGGTAGCTTCTGGTCCAATTCTAGTTCCTGTTGAGCTGTGGCGATCAGTGTATGATCGTTCTCATTTAACTTACAGTTATAGTTCAGGGTTTTTCTTAAGTGTGGTACTGACACGTAATCACCACTGAGTGTGCTCTGTGCAAGGAATCAGCCTGAGGCATGGAGCTACACTCTCACTGAAAACATGTGGGGTCACTTCAGAAAATGTATTCCATCTTAACTCTACAGTATCTTAAGAATGTGTCCGCTGCTTTATCTCGCCGTTGGACGGCCTTTTACAACTGCACAACTTGGAATTTGTAAACCTCTCTCTCACACTGAAGTCCATAGAGGAAATCAGCATTTTAACTTTTTTTTTAACTGGTCTGCTACTGCCTTATTTAGTAAGTGTGTGTCATTAAGGTGAATCCAAATGAAGGATTTCAAACACAAAAGTCACAAAACAACTCATTCGGACATTGAGAAATGATGAAATCCACAATTCCTGTTTGCCGTGGTGTAAAAACTGTTGATTTCCTGCGTGGAACATCAGCAGTTTTGAAAACGGGCACAAACAAAACTAGTTTCAAAAAGGGCCGTACATCAAACGTTAAATAAAAAAAAATGTAACTATGCCCTTTTATTATCAACTGGGAACAAAGAGCTTGCAGTTAAAAGACCTTGTGGCTCACAGACACACACGCCTCTCATAGGGCACAGAAATAGACGGAATTTTGTTGAAACAAATTCAGTACATCACTTATCTTCCTAAAAATAATAAAAAAAAAAAAACCCCGCTTCCAATAAAATGATTTACAGAAACTGCTTGTGTAAAATGTAAGCAAACATTCATTTATTTGACTTAAAGTGTCAGTTTATAGCTTTCCTTATTGTGGTTAACCATTAAACCATGTGAATATTCACACTCTTTTAATTGACAGCATTAACCCAGTGATTGTGCGACACAGGGCCACACTCAATCATTTTTACACACACACACACACACACACACACACACAAACACTGACACTGTGAATGCCCTCTGAGAGCTGAGCGTAAACAGAATGCTTCTGATGTGCATTGGAGGATTATGCTGCGGTTTCCTACACAAACATCAATGATATTAGTAATGCCCAATTTCCAGCTTCTAGTCTTGACCTACATAGTACAAATCTGGCTCAGTAATGAAAAAAAAAAGGGGGGTTTATGGATCATTCTGCTCTGTGAGGCATGACAGGGTGATTGAAAAAAGCCACCGCGGCACGTGGCTCCAGGTGTTTCCTCCAGTCTAGGAACTCACCAGAGAGGTTGAGTTAAAGCTGTATTGCGTAATCTTTAGTGACGTTCGTGGTTGTAGCCTGGCTCTGTTTATCTGCGCCTTAGTTAGTCTGCTTAGTCGTTTAAACTTAAACTTATTAAAAGGAGACTGCATTTTAGAGCGATGCCGCGACTTTTGCAGGAATTAGAGTTAGACACACACTTTCAGCGCCCAGACGGACACTGCCCTCGCCTTCCTTTGCTCTTCCACGAGCAACCAAGGTAGTTAGGGACGCACCGACCCCGATATTGGGTATCGGTGACAATGGGCCAATCCATAGCGGCCGATCTATTCAGTCTAATTCCATGCTGCGCGCTGTGAGTGACGTCATACGCAAGCAACACGCCGTGTGGAAGCCCACATTGTTTCCAAAATGAAGCGAGCGAAAGGATCAATTATCTGGTACTTTTTCACACTACCTCAGTCAACAAACTCAACGGCTACTTGCAAAACCTGGGTCATCGTTATGGATGGGCAACCGCTGTCGGCGGTCGGGGACAAGGGATCGCGGCAAAATAATGATCCCAGTCTTTTCCAAACAATGAGACATTGCGTTTGTTACCCAAATTCTGCACCGTTTTTCTGTATCGGTATCGAATCTGGATCAGCCGATTCTAAACCTCAGATATCGGTATCGGTATCGGAGGTGTATGTCCACAGGAAGAGCACAAAGCAGTCTTCTATTCTTTTTCACCCTTCACTATCTAGGACCACATTATGTGGTCACTATGCGGTCCTAGATGGACACGTGCACTGAGCATCGCGATCTTCACCCAGCAGTGCGTCATAGCGTCGTCCTCTGGAGCTAAATCTCACCCACAGTCGTATCTTCCATTTTGGAATTTCCCCCTATGCTGAATCAATAAAAGCACTGTACAGTACATGTGATCTGACCTTTCTTCCACTCCAATAGTGAGGGGTCTCCCAGATGTTTTCTGTTGTTATTGATGATGCACGTACACGGGGGAGCCGTTTTGAGAGGACGGTCACACTGAAGTGACTCGTAGTAGCGCACGCGAGCCATCAGGTCTGATCTGCAATCGATCCGATTTGGATTGGATTTGAGGAGAAGAGCGCAGTGCGCGGCGAAGGCAGTGCTTTGTCTGGAGATGAAGTGACTTGAAGTGAACCCTTCTGGCTCAGCTACATGTATCAGCTGTAAAAGATGGATTAGGGTCCTCTATAACTACTCTCACACTGGTGCACCGTGTAATAAATCTGTGTGTGTTTGTGTGTCTGTCCGCTATGGTATATCTTAAGGGGACTGAGCTATGCTGCCTCCCTTCTGCCTGTAAGTGTGAGAGGTTTAGATGAGTGTGTGCTCTGATAGAGATGACTGGAACAGCTTACACTGCTTTCAAACACAACCCAAACAAGTATCTGGGGGAAAGAAGAGACTGCTCCCATTGTGATCAATCTGACGGCCTTAGCCAACTAGCCTTGAATAGATGGGTCACATTTCTTTACCCTGAAGGCAGACGCCGCCGCCATGCAACACACTGTCACCTCAGCCTGACTTAATATCTGTCATTAAACCCATATTGTTCCCGCTGTCGTTATGACCGCACATCTCAGAGCACAATGCGGCTCGAATGCACCGTAGGTGTTTACCGACATGAACGCGAACAGGTAATGAACAAATTGTTTCTAAGACCTGCAATTTAGCTCGTCAATCAAACCTGAGGTTACCCAAACACCGTTCCTAGCTATGGATGCAAATGGGGAAAAAAATACTGTCAGTGCACAATGATGGAGTCCTGCAGACGCAGTGAAAACTGTGTTTATCGCAGGTTGAGACCTTTGGGGGTGGGGGGGAGCGGGCAGAAGCAGTGGGTGTGTGAGCGGCAGAAGCATAATTGCTAGCCGCAAGAAACATACCAGAGAAACAAGGAACATCGCGTTGCATTTACATTTGTGAAGATGTTTCTTTCCTTGTGGCCAGAAAACATTCTGGATTGGACAATTGGTGTCAATGAAATGAATCAAATATAGGTTTGAGCATGATGCACTTCAGGTGATCTGTTTCCAGCGACACTTTAACCACACATGAGGTAAGAACTCACCACACGGAGCAGGTCAACGCTTTGACAACACAAGTCTGAGCGAACACTAAACAAATATAGTCCTTGGGTTGTGAGAAAACAAATCCCCCCCCTAAAAGATTTAAGGAGTAGATTTCACGTTTAGAAATGAAAAACGAGGCAGCGGAGCAAACTTATAGGTGCAATGCTAATTAGAAGTCAATTGAGCTGGAGAAATAACCTCACAGTCTCGCAGCAGATGTCAACCTTATAGATTTTCCGGGTGGACAGTGATCTATATTTACTACACACTCTGTAAATGCACCAATATTTTATGATTTACCTATCGGTGAGTTTTTCACGAGAGCGAAGGCTATATTTTTAACGTGCGGGACAGCTGTGAATTGGTATTGATTTAATTCTTATTCAATTCCAGCACTTTTGCTGCTATTACAGGCAGAAGATGGGGTGTAGCCTATACCGCCTGCCTAAGCAAACGGAGCTCAAGCACAGAAATAGATGACCGCCGTTGCTTTAATTACCCTTGATCCCGCGCCGCTCGGTCCGCGTGGCCTTTTTAAACTTGCTGGACGATATTATTTACATTCATGAGTAGGCAGTAAGGAGAAAAGGTGAATTCAATTGAAAAATGGTCCTCATTAAAAGTACCACACATGCACCTGCCTGATGTTTCACAGCAGATTTTAAGAAAAAAAAAAATGAACTGCAGCGAGATCAAGACGATTCTTATATGATTTGGTTAGTTGTTGAAAACATCTTTATGGCACGCAAACTAAAGAGCTGTCAGTGGATATGCTTCCACATTTAGCCCTCGGTTAAATTCACTACATCTTTCTGTGTCACACTTTAAAATCACGGCTAAAAGGATGAACATGAAAGCGGTGTGCGAAAGAAATGGAAGCGACGGTGGGGGCGAGCCGGGGAATTACGAGGGGGAAGCAGTCGACGTGGAGTGCCTCAGTGTCAGTCGAGCTCCAGCGCCGATGATGGTGGCTAATTAGATTTTGCCATGCACAGCGAATCATGCTGAAAGGGGGAAACATTTTGCAACTCAATAGCCAGCTGACACACACTGATAGCATTGTCACCACGCCGCCAGTTGTGCAGCCTGCTAACGTGCTGCACGTGGGGAAAAATATGATGCCTGTTGTGTTTACATGCAGTCACAGAGGTACGGTGCGGCAGGAAATGTACGGAATGACTCACTTTAATGATTAACCCCCGTAAATAACGTCTCAATTCAACGTCTGTGTGTGCGTGAATGAATACATGTATTCATGTAATTCTAAAAATGGACTACTACTTATTTTTTCTCAATCTCTTCAAAGATAACTGGGAAATACAAGAAATACACATTCTTTATATACTGTATGTATAAAAGATTTTTCTTTACAGGCTAAAGTGTCAAATGTGTGGTGTGACCTCCTGTTACACTCAATCACTCAATGTCACAGGTAACACCTGTGTTTGTCCGACTATTTCTGTTCCTATTACTGACTATTTTTGTTGTACAAGTGTAACTTACAGTATTGAACGCCTGTCTTTATATAAGCGCGACTTCCAGCCACGTCGTTCCATTCAAAATGTCAAACATCACAGATTTGACTTCATTTTCTTTTCTTTTTTTCCTTTTTTTTTTATTAAAGAAGCAAATAAACTGGATACTCAATAAGTTGAATTTAAGCGGTTATAAGCTCTTCTATGAGCAGGGCCCTCGCATGAAGAATTTAATACTGACTTTTGCCTGTGGAGGCCATTTTGGTGTGTACATGTTTCCTTTTGTGGTTCTATGGTAATGAGAACCACAAAATGCTTATTTGCTCACAAAGCTAAAACTGTGGCACAGACGTTTGTCTTTAGCGCTTGTATGCGCACAGATCGAGTACATACAGACGCACATGCTCGGGAGAAGATGCGGCAAGTGCTCCACTGTTATTTTATCACACCGCTAACAGCCATGCTGCTCCACCGTAATGGAGCAGTACTGAGTAAACGCTAATGCATATTGAACAGTCCCGACTGTTGCACCGTCACATTAACGCTGTTTAAGTAGTGAGGCGGCGCGGCCTTTATTGTGAAGCGATCGGAGGGACCACATCGTATCTGTCACCGGGGGTTACCGACGGCCGCGATCGCTGCGAGACAAACGTGGACGACAAGCGGCGACCGCTGCAACTCTGTGCGAGGAGGTTCAACTAAAGTGGGAGAGTTGCAGGTAACGGCCCACACGCCATCACCCTCTCAGCACGGAGGAGTCTGTGGGTGAGCTGTAAACACATCTGTCTGTCTGTAGATCTATGCTTGTCTCACATCATCAATTCCCCTCCCCTTGTTAATCCCATGCTTGATTGGCTTTGCTTCTGCAGACAGTTTTTGTGTTCAAATGTAAGTCAAACTTCGTTAAAAATGAGCTGTAAAGCCGTTAATAGCGTGTCATGCTGGCTGCCCTCCTCGCTGTTACACGGAGCCTCTCCTACTCTTTTTTGTGTGCAATCGCCGCGGCTGCAATTTGGAGAGGTACAAAAATGTTCACTTCTAGTTTTCTTGGCATTGACAAAACTTTTCTTTTGGGACTCCGAGACAGTGTCAGTTCACAACAGTTGCTTAACTGGCGCCTGACAAATAATGAGGACAATTAAAAATAACTGCGAACCTCAAAGGAGTCAAACGCACAGGGAATTATGGGAGGAAGATGGACTGTATTTTTAAATCGACGTGTGTGACTTTCAAGCAAACGTCTACGATGCTGATGAAGCCTGTCACCTCCCAATGACTCGTATGTTTCTTTAGATCTAGCGTTGACAGGCGGCATTTCCGCACAGGAAGTGATGTGTTTTGCACGTCAGCATTGCCTTAGTAAAGCCATATGGCTGCAAACAGGGGCGGCGAAAGACTGAAAACAAAAAGTGAACAGGAAAAGTTTCAGAAGTTAAATCTACTGCTTTAAAATAAGGATAAAGGTCACTTGTCCCCGCCCATCCCAGCACTGCTGGTGAATATACACAAACACTGCTTTACAGAATCAGATAAAGGACACGGCATACCAATAACGTTACATGGTTTATATTCACAAAGACGAAGCAGAGAAAGAATAGTAACATCACCAAAAAGGTAAAACTGCCACTTTAAACACAGATATTCGTTTGAAGGCTGCCGGCGGCGTAAAAAGGTGGCAATCTTTGTTTAATTGTCAGTAGCCTGCACAATTTGTTTTCCTCCAACTGGTTCATTTTGCACATGAGATGCTGCAGTAGCTACTAATTACGTTCTTACATGCTGCTGATAAGCTATGCTCAGAGCCTGAAGCGCCGTGTGCGAGCGTGCATGTGCACAGATGCAAAAAAAAAAAAAAAATCCTCTGTCTTCTATCTATATCTTTCAAATGACAGAAGACATCTGCAGCTTTAAATGCGGCTTGAAAACAAACACATTTGCGTGTAGAACATTTGCAGGTGACCTTGTTTTCATATTTCGACAGGTTTCTTTTAATTCCGATTTCACACCGACGAGAAAACGAAACAACGCTGACACATCGGCATGTGCTGGAGGAACATTGCGTCACAGTGCAGGTGCACTTTAACCTTTTACGGTCCGCGAACGCAGTGCCGCAGAGGAGAAGCCTCACAGGCGGCAACTGCATGTCGTGTTTGTGATTTCTGTCGGAAGTGCAAATCGATTCCCACCGCTTCCAGGTACAGCAACGTGCAGGACCACAGCACATTTGTACAGCAGCACACCTGCGGTTGCTCTCGTGGGTGCAGGAGAGCAGTAAAGAAGAATGAGGACTGCGTTATCGGCCTGAAAACTCGCAGAGACACTTTGTGTCATGCCTGGCGCCGTTGAGAAGAAAGAGGAGAAGAAAGAGAAGAGCAAAGTCGAGCCCCAGACTAACGGGTTTATTTTAGAGTATCGTCAAATAACACTTCTGTGGGAGTAAAACTCACTGACACGTTTGTTGTGAAATAAAAACCTGATCAAATTCCACAGACGGTAACTTCATTTCAGATCTGAGGTGGTTTGGGTTTCTGCTGCTGCTGCTGCTGCTGCTGTTCCCTCTCCTTTTCCGTCTGTGCCTTCATGTTTTCACTTTCATGTGTTTCACCTTGTGTTTTGTTGGAATTGGCCTGATGTTTTCCACCGCTCCACCTATTACGCCTGTGTTTTTTTTTAAAAAAACAACAAGTCCTTGGCACAATCTCTGTCTTTCCCTTAACTGTTTTCCTATTACACTCAACAAGGAAATTGTCAATGCTTTGTTTGTTTATTTTCATAAAAAAAAAAAATAAAAAAATGTTTTTTTGTTTAGAGTCATAAACTTTCTGCATAACAGTCAAACTTTCAACACCAGATAAACTGTAGAGCATATGGTGTGAAAAGAATATCTTATTCATGGTTTACAGCTTGGGGATATGAACATTGCCACATCATTTTCCTGCCTTTCCATAAATGAAATGACCAATATGTGGACGTTAACGGCGTTAATGCAAACGACAACTTAATGAGGAACTATGAAAACCTTCAGGTAACATTTACATGTGGAAAGCCTGCATTACAAACATGCTGGGCTGAGTGGAGAAGAAGAAATCACTGGAATAAAATAATTCTAAATGTATGTATTCTTAATTTGTATGACTTATGGCGACAGCAATTAATTACATTTAATTGATTAGGAACTCACTGTGTTAATCAAATCCAATCAAACTTCTTAAATGTGAACATTATTGTTTCTCTAAATATATAGGTAGATCGATGATAAAATATTCAGTAGTGCACTTAAATTAGCCAAAATTTCACTCTTTTACCATACTATTACCTTTAACTAGAACTTGCAAGAAACACGAGGGTATATTACCGCCCTGTTACAAAATGACTAACATAATATAACATTACGTGTTACCGTAAATCACCAAGATCCAACGCTGCTTTGCGGCTTTACCAAACTGGGTCTGTTGTTGTCGTCTTTACTGAGCGACCCCTAGTGGCAGAAATGACATACTGTGCATTTGGATCTACAAGGTGCCAAAGAGAAAGTTGTTTTTTTAAGCAGCAAAGAGTTCAAAAACAAACACGACACGCATGAATTACCTCTGGAATGTTATTCCTTGCATGACGGCCTCAGTTAAACAGGTAAGCAAACAAAACAAAGAAGGATTTATTTATTTTTTTATCAAGGCAATTATCTGAGCAGAATTGTGCCGGCAAACGTCTTCCACTCTTGACTTGTCTTTGATGAAAACAGCAGGAGCCTTCTCACTCCCTCTTTCTTATCACACTGTCAAGCCAGCTTGCCTGCTCCCACACTGCGCTTGCCAGCAGAAAGGGCACTGCTCTTTAATGCCAGCGAGCTGGAAATGAGTCACAGCGCCTCGTCACGTGGCCCCATCTGTACCCCGAGGGCGCCCTCTGCTCAGGAACTAAAGAACACGCCCCACACTCGTTGACATTCAGCGCCGCTATCGCGACTGCTGTTCTCATCAAAATAAAGGAATAAAAGAGCAAAGAAAGACGTGGTAGAACTGAACCGTAGGCTTTACCTTGTGGATACTAGCTCCTCTGGGGTTGATATTTTTACTTTACAACTCATTATCTCCTCAACGCTCGTGGCAAGTATCAAATGACTGTGTGACAATACACAGCCATAGCAATAATAATAATAATAATAAAAAAAAAAAAAAAGAGTATTCAAAATGCAATAGTTCCCTTAAGAAAAGACAACTCCTTCCGCTGTTGCAACAGAGCGACAGTAAATCAGTTTAAGCTCCGTGATTTCACCTTTATGAATGTGAATATTTATAAAAATAAATAATAGTAGTAAACTCAATATCTTTGGCGTTGTGGTTTTTGAAGTTTCATGATCCAAACAACTGAGAACATGATCAACAGATTAGTAACAGCCCCACTGATCGTTGTCGGGGGAAAGTACACAAGAACACGTGGTCGTCGTATTAATTATGTCTAATTTCATCAGACTTGTGTCCTATATGTCAAGTTTAAATTGAATCTGTTATTTATTTGGAAAATTAGTGGAGCTCCACCCTGATGTGAAACTATTTAATGAATGAATATAGTTGGGGAAAAGGGGAAGCAGAATAGATTTTCAAATGCCAGGAAAGAGATGAGGGTTGTAGTGATATTAAGTAGCGATAATTGTGCAGAAGTCACATAATAAACCGTTTTTATTTTATTTCTGTCCATAAAAAAATGAGCCAAAATAACTTTGAACTGTGACGCGTTTCCAAATTTCATAAATTCAATCTGATTTTAAACATTTTGAGTACTTGTAGCTCAGGTGTGTTTATATAGTTGATGGAAATTTTAAAAATAATTAATCAGATTGTTGAAAAAAGAGATATAAGACATTCTATATTCTTATAGCCTCTGTATACTGTAAGTTTTAACATAGTAATGGAAAAAAGCAACTGGAATGCTGTGTTCTAAGGAATAATACAACTTTTAAAGTGAATTACATGAGTTTTTTTAAAAAACCCACTCAATCGTTGGCTGTTACACCAGTACTGTAATACTGTTAAATTAATAATAATATTAATTCCTTACTTTGTACCACATTACCACGGAATAAGCCCTTCATATTTACTACAACATCTCGTTTTTTAATGGACAAACTAAACATAGTGACCTTAGGTTCTCTTACATGCTTGGAAGGGAAAGGAAGTGCAAGGTGAGCGATATTCAGCTGCAACATGCGACTTTGCCAATGGATGTTGCTAAATCTAGCTCTACACTTGCTCCTCGGAGCAGTAAAACGAGCTGTGATGTGACCTTCAATGCGGCGAGCGGGGTACGGCTGGGTAAAGGAACTCATGTTCGCGTCTGGGTTGGTTGTGAAATATTAATTCTCCGATGAGTCAAGTTTACAACCTACACATGTTGCCTCACGACGGTGCAAGGGCCCGATTCTGAACAGGCAGATTTAGTGCAGTGTCACAGATGCTTAGGGGAATTTGTGTCGTTCTATGTACTTCATTTTATTTCTTCCTCCACTTCACAGCTGTTGCGACAATGTCACATCTGATATGAACTTTCATCACTTTCTGACATTTTATGAAAACGACTCGACGATTAATCAAAAATATCACACAGTGCAATCAATAATGGGGCCGGAATGTTGCAACCCTAGTCACACACACACACACACACACACACACACACACACACGCGTACAGCTACATACAGTATTACCATTAATTAAGCTTTAGTGTGCAGTAATAATGTGCAGAGGGTGCAGAAAGAGGTGCTTTATCTAATACATTCAAGCTTGTGCATACACACCAGGGAGTTGTGCAACACAACTTTAGTGGTGCCTTTACATGCCTTCTCTAACAGTTGCTTTGCTTTTGTTTTCAGAAATATTTCCTATAATGAGGTTATCTTCTACAGTTTTCCACTGCTCTGCGGACAATGGAGCAACTGTCACATTAGCATTACAGAAAGGTCAAACCCAGAGAAAGACAAATGCCTGGATTCTCTCAGATACTACAAGCTCGTTATTTGGATAAGAGACGCTCATTAATAAACAGCTACTTTGACCATTTCACATTGCATCACCACCGGTTTGCGGTTAGTGTGTTCTGTGTCTTCCAAACCTCTGGAACCCTTTAGGTGTTTTTTTCTGTATACAGTCTCCAAACCTGCGAGTTATATCATATCAACGATATCTACCATGATACGGTATTTATTTCACCAAAGCCAGACATACTAACGCTCTGGTTGCTGCATGTTAAGGTGCATTTCCATGCGGCATTACCTTGAATTGGGACAGGAGTGATCGTCATCCTCTCGCAGCGACTCATCTGTGAGTGCCAACACTATACACGGAGGGCAACTGTGCTGCAACTGTGCTGCAAACAAACTGAGGGATTTCTGCACTCCATAAAGAAACATTCCTTTTTTTTTGCAGGCCTTGTGCAGGAGCTCTGTTGAGATGTTGTACAGTTTGAATGTAAACGCATACATCTGATAGATTTGGAAATAGGTCGCTGGTGCAGGAAATCCCAGCTTGTGATCGAAACCTCTCGTGATGCTAGCGTTGCGAGACGGAAGTGCACAAGTGCCCGCCTCTCTCCCACATCACTTGATTTAAATTATGCTGAAAGGTTATTATATAATCATTGATCACTAACACGAGAAAACATCCTGTCTACCGTAGCATTCACTTACATATCGATTACATTGAGGCAACAGAAGTTGCTAAAAGCTGCTGATTGTCTTTTTCAATCGGATGTTAGTTGAATCCACATGTTCTGTTCCATGTGAATTCAACATGCAACAATAGCGCCAGAGAGTAAAAGCCAAGGTGAAGCTACAACGGGATCGGTTTCAAATTCTCAGTGTTGACTTCACACGTGATTTGTCTACACACAGCGGAATACACATTAAACGCACTGTGAGCTCACTATAGTGCATTTTTAAGTCTTACTGGCAGACTACAACACAAGGGATATGCTGTTATACAGTGTATGGGGTACGACAATGATCATTTCCACCCTGTCTTAACATTTACATACAAACAAGGATCTGTTTAATGAAGGCATTACATCCTGGAGCTGAATCAAAATCAATCTGCAAGCACCGAGAAACAGAAATCTTTAATCTGTTTTCTCTGAGTTGACTTAAATAACACCAAGTGCGGCTTAAAGGATAAGCCAAAAAGGGGTAATTTGGCATTCCTTGTCTTCCAAATTGATTTTATATAGTGGCATTACTCAACGCAGCCACTCTAATGAAGTTCTGTGTCCTCAGCCAGTTCTAATGGACTGATGAGTGAGGGAGGGCGACAACTTTGAAATCAGAAAGGACTGTTTGCTGGAAACATGGTCACAGTGAGCTACTTGGCTAAATCTATCCAGTAAGCTCGAGAGGACTGTGATAGGCTGCGTTAAAACTCGTTGGCAGTGATGGACACAGAACCCACATTGAGTGCGACTGCTGTCAGTGCACGAGCGCCTGGTAGTCCGAGGCTTTTCAGTGATTCATTCATTTCACATCAGGCGCTCCATAGGTGAGTCAGCCTTTTCCTCTTTGTAAGTTTGGTCTCGAAAAGAGAACGAACCACAGAGAAGGTTCATGCATGCTGTGAAGGAGGACAGAAGTTCAGTTGGTTTCACAGCGCAGGGCACGAGGGACAGGGTGAGATGGAGGCAGATGATCGGCTGTGGCAAGCCCTACAGGGAGAAGCCGGAAGAAGAAGAAGAAGAAGAAGAAGAAGAAGAATTCTTGTCTTGAAAATGTGCTCCCTGCATTCTTTAGAAGCTCTTTCTTGAAATGGTAATACTACTTATATTTTATTCATCTACAATATTTATCAGTTCATTTAAAAGAAAAAACTAAGCAGCTGTGATGTACATGTCAATGCACAAGCCCATACAAATATAAAACAATTCAATTAAATTGTTTTACAACACGTATAATACGGTACGATTCTTGCTATTTATGGTTATGTAAAGGGGGCGTGTCAACACTCCACTCCGTCACAAAGCCAAGAGACAGAGACAACCAATAATACTCTCATTATCCCCATTTCCTACGATAACATTTGCTATGTTATTTAATTATTTCCATCTTTCTGGTGCATAGCACAGCGGATGGGTGGAGCTTGACACGCTGCAGTCTGATGATTATTGGTGGACGAGTGAGTCCCACTAGTACGATGTCCTACTGTTTATGAAGCTGACACAGCTGCTGCCATCTGGCCTACACACCTATACACCTCATGGTTCATTGTTTCCAACGGATCTGACGTGAGGTGCTGCAGCTATTCGAAGATGTGGTCGGTTGAGAATTCACCCACGTCTAAGGATTGTGGAAGGGAGCTGGAGTACACATACACACAAACAGCAACCATGGGATACTCACATACATTCTGAGACAAAAAGAAACTGGATTCAATCTCCATTCAGACACTTACAGCCACAATAGCTTAAAGCCGCAGTGTGTAACGTTTGCTGTTGTTGCTGTTGTTGTTATTATTCTGTCTCCGTTTGGATGCTTTGGATGGAACAGACAAGTTTCTTTTTTTTAAAGTTATGGACTCCGGCTACTGCATGAGGGAACAGCACAGCCACACTCTGCACCGTTCAGTTGACAGTAAGTGAAGCACATGGGGACAAATGGCTGACTCACGCTGGCTGTTAGGGCACAGACGAAAACCTCATGCATTCGCTTGGTGCACGTACACTGCATTTTCTGACCTGTGCGACTGGCACATGCTGCCTCACAGTGTGTACTAGTTCCTTTAATCATTTGTTCCCGCCAAAGAGGTCAGCACCCTCAGAAAGGAGGGGAACACAGAGCTGAATTACAGGGACATCTATCCACAGAGTTATTGTCCAGTAAACACAGGGACACGTTTCTCTCACGACGGACCAAAGTTTGTTGACTAAAACGAGTAAAAAACAAAACAAGGCATGCTTCTACAAATACAGAGTTGTGATTTTTGTTTTTCTTTAACTGAACATTACAATTGAACATTAAATAACAACAGACATGGACCAGGCCCTACAGTTTTGGTGCGATCCAATACACACAGGACACACACCTCATTATCATGGCCAGGTTGCTAATAGGTAGCCCGCAACACTATTTACACAGCTGATACGTAAATCCCTCAGGCCCCTAAACGTGCTTTCACTGTCCAAGAGAAACAGTTTCATTGCCTAATTGGTCAGAAAACAAATAGAACTGACAAACACATATGAGTAATGGAAGCCGGTTTCCCACATTTTACTTTGTAATGATTATACAATAAACACAAACATTATGTAAAGTTGTTTTTGTCTTTCTGTTGCAAAGAATAAGAAAAACTCCAGCACCTAGTAATGGTATTTCAAAGGGTCATCAATTGGTGATCAATTGCTGGTTATTAAATCATTTATTGATTCAGGTTTCCATGACTCAATGTTCAAAATGTTCAATAATAGAAAGGGATCGGTCAACAATGCATGTCCGGGCGCTAAGCGTCCACTTGCAATGCATAGCTATCACATCAGATTCATATCAGCCTTCAGAGATTATGAGCAGGTGAGCCAGGGGAGAGCTCCGAGTGCTTGATCAACATAACATGTCAGTGAATGGAAATGAGCTTTGTGCAAATTAGCAATGTGACGTCTTTTTGAGCTGCTAATGATCAGATTAATAGATGCAAACGGGGGATCCCTGCGGTGTGGATTCAAACCTGGGGATTGGTGGCATGAAAGCAGATTAAATTCCAATAAAGCGGCGAAGCAATTATTCATGGGTTAACTTAGCTCGGTGTAGCGCAGGCAAGAAAATAATGGTTATTCTTGAAGCTGGATTCAGATCCATAATGTCTTTTTTCACAGGAGAAAACAAACATCAAAAACAAAGTCGCCAGGGCATTACACAAATTGAAAGGTAACATGTCAGTCTTCTATTGTGTGTGTGTGTGAGTGTCTGTGTGACAAAATTATCCTTATTATCAGTAATGCACGTTCAGATCTGTATATCTATGACAGGAAATGTCTCACTCAGATGTTTAGCTCTAGCAGCAGCCACATCGATGACTTTCCTCCTGTGACTAATGAACATAAACGCAGCCTATGAATCAGAAAACTTCATATTGGGTGAACTGCAGAGCACACATTACTCAGCCCTAAAAATCTTCCAGCCTTGTTCATACTCATGCAGGACACAGTGGCGCGAGACCCAGAGAAGCAGAGAGGCGTTCATGGTCAACGTGCACCAAAGTGCTCCAAAAAACAAAGAAACTGGTCTGTGGCTGAACTGGAGTATAGCATTTTACTGGGATGCATGCAGTGGTTACTTTACAGAAGATGAAGAGCCCACATTCCTCCTGTCAGGTGCTGATGCACTGTTTAGCATTTTACTCATTTGTCAGTAAAATGCGCTGCCACGGTGTCAGCAGAACTCAGAATATGATAAAATTGTATCTAATGATGCTTCAGAAAGATAAGCCTTTAAACTGCATGTTTAGTTTTAACACACCTCACACGTCTAATAAGTTAAATTGGTAAAAAAAAAGAAAGAAAGAAAGAAAGAAAAAGACGTCTATGTTTCAAGCGGTGCAGAGTCGAGCCTTCATTTGAGTCCTTCCCTGTGTGACTTTGATGGGAATTCAGTGCCATGTGATTGTCTCTGTGGTCTTGTAGAGATGCTTTTAATAGCAAATCTGCTCGGCCGGTCCTCTGCTACGTGTGTCCACTGCCTTTGCACAATGGACACAAGCTGCGCTCTAATAAACGGGTGTAAACTAGGCCGCATGGGCTTTTTGTGTCATTTTTGTTTTTGTGAACCAATACATTTGTATGGACGGTTGAAATGATCGAGTCATGGGAAAGAGGACACAAAAAGTAACAATAATAAATAGTTCCTTTAATAGTTTTAGCATCTTTGTTTTGCTTTGCTTTTTACACTACACATTTAGGGCTTGTTCTTGTTTACTCACCTCTTTAAACCCAATTCTAGCTACAGCTGGCGACAGCTTCTACTGAGAAATTCACCAGCTTGACGAACATTATGTTCTTCATGCTATTTTTGTCAAGAGATGTAAGAAAAAAAGGTGGAGAAGAATTTTACAAAGAGAGCTCACATTAATGTGAGAATGTACTGGATATGTGTCTGGGTCACAGGAAATGTCTACCTGACATATTACTACTTTATATGGACCTGATGTTTTGTTTTTAATTTGTATTTTCAAATTATTTGGAGTTTGACAAAAGAACACAGCGGAATGTAAATGGCTGCATCTGTTCAAGTTTGTTAAAACAATAAATGACTTTATGAAGCCACTTTTTCTGTTATATATCAATATTTTGATCTGCCACAATAATGTAACCATGTATTTAAACTAAAATACCTCAAGTTGAGGGCTTTTCTAAGTAATTTTTTTTAGGTGAGATTAAAAAAGAGATTAATTAGATCAATTAATTACAGATCATAATGAATTCATCTCTCAATTTTTTTTAATCGCTTGACAGCACTAACTAGAGTGTATATTGTGTTAGCCACAGAGAAACACAGGCATTAGCTTTCCCTGCAGGTACAGAGTTAACCTCTGGACATAAAAATGTAGATTTCAGATTAAAAGCAGGTGGGTTGCGGTGCGGGTGAGATGATGCATAATAAATGAGGAAAAAATGTATCAATGTTAGTGTCTCTTGGTCGAAGTGTAGTCAAATATAAGTGTGCGTGTCTCTAAATTGAAGGCAATTATAAGGCAGTTCAACACAGTTTAATAATATATAGTTAAATATAATATTTTCACCTATAAGTTGTAAAAAAAAATGTGTCTAATGTCAGAATGTTGTGTATGACATTTGCTTGAGACATGGGCCAATATAATTGATAACAAAGACATATGAAAGAGCTGTAAGAGCATCCCACCCTGCATACACTGTGACCTGCTTAAACTGATGTGTTGCCTTGACAACGCTATCATCCCCATCAGGTATCTCTCTGTTCAGAGGCAAAGCACAGGTGATAGCCAATGAAATAATTATGCAAATGCGGGCGGCATATTAAACACCTAGAGAACTGATTGCCGACACTGACGCAGTCAAGCCAATTGCATTCTGGTCCTGACAGA
This sequence comes from Solea senegalensis, assembly GCF_019176455.1. Lineage (NCBI taxonomy): Eukaryota > Metazoa > Chordata > Actinopteri > Pleuronectiformes > Soleidae > Solea > Solea senegalensis. The sequence continues at coordinate 14,607,538 of NC_058041.1, forward strand.
CCAGTAGAGACAAAGAAAATAAAATATATATATATATCTTGTCTGGAAAGTCATTTCCGAGAACAGCTGCCGGGGAAATTGTTAGAGAAATGGCAGTGAGATTGAAACTGAGCGTAACAGCTTATATTGTTCCAATGCAGGGCAAAAGTAAAAGAATGACATTTAAATGAATTTGAAACACAGAAAACAAATTGTTGAACAGGGTCTGATTTGGAAAAGCAAGATGAAGACAGCGATAGAAATGAAAGATTCCTACTACAATCGGGACTTCCTCCACATGTAGGCGGCAAGATGTGGAGGGAAGTAAACGAAACAACCCTATTTCATATCTCTTTCAGGCAAAGTTGGAGCTGGTATCTAATATTATCATTATGTCCTCACCTCAGTGTGTAGAGGAGCTATACTCTAAGCTGAATTTATACCATGTCACACCAGATGTGATAATTGTCACTCGAGACACCTTCAAGGTGATACATGTGACATACGTACAACAGCCACCTTTGGAAATCTGTGAATTAGAAGCTGCGCTTATACAGCATGAACATACATAAATGTCCAACCATATGCAGAGATTGACAAGTGCAGGAGAATTATCAAAGGCAACAACAACAACAACAGACCAGGTCGGCAGTTTACACCGGAGTTTAACAACAGTGCTGGTGTAAATACATTAGATAGATGAAATATCCGGCAACAAAGTGTATAAGTGAGAGCGTGCGAGAGCATTAGCTAAGCTCTGCTGACATCCCCCTGTTTTGCTTCCCTGTCCAGGGGAAAATGATCCAGTCCTGTCATCCTGTCATCGACCTGTTCCTCTATATTTTAACACATCTCTACTGCACACTTCCTGTTTTTACTCTCATCCAGTTGAGCCATTTTTGAGAGGGGCGGGTGAGGCTTTCTAGATTTGGTGTGGTTCAGTATTTCTGAAGCAGCAAGCTACTCTCTGCTAGCACCCACTGCTACTAGCTGTGTTATTGGGTAAAAGCACTTTTCCAGTCTTGATGACCACTCGAAGCTGCTTTCACACTGCAGAGTTGCCATTCATGCAGCATTTTCTATCACTCATCTCATCGTGTCAGGAGCAACATTGCCCAAGGACACGTCGGCACATAGACATAGCGGTGCAATTCCACCCACAACCTTCCCGATGAAAGACGCCTCACTCTAATCACTGAGCATTTCTTATATAAATAAATGGGCTGCACAGCCATTGTTCTCAGAGAAGCCACTGTTTCAATTCATCATGTTTCCTCAATTTCTGGTGACACATCACGGTCATTTTATGTCTTAATATAATATGTTTCTTCCATATATCACCTTTAAGGTCACGCAACGTTATCATTTTATGCATCGCTCAGAGGTCTTAGCAACAGACTGTATTTAATGCTCTGTTTGGCTTCTTTGATTAGAAGGACAGAGCGACAGTGTGTTAAAATAAGTCTGACAGTTGAAGATGAAACTACATGGAAATATTCTCTACCAATCACAGTGCATAATGGAATAGGACGGTGTGAACAAAACAGGAGTCAACAGGTGCACAGCATGACGGGAAAGTGTTGAGTGACGCTTATTTGCTGCCAGTTTCTGCAACTCGGCACACATAAGTGTCACAAGATGGAGTGTCAGTAAAGCTTAGCGCAGCATGATCGTGATGATACACCACCTATGATCAATTAAATGAGGTCAGAGTGATGCAGCCACGGAGGAGGAATTGCATAATAAATCCCAGGCTGTCTGAGAAGACTAAATGTTACACGTTTTCATTCTCATTCAGCTTCTGTGGCTCTTGTTTTCGGATCTACAAAATTAAATAACAACAAAAATACTCCTCAAATAACAATACAGGTATCCGGGTTTTTGCTGACGCAAGAGCACTGAAAGAGACACTGTAAGTCTTTGCAGTTGCGGATGCATTCATTATTTCACTTACACAACTTAAAAAAAAACTGTCTGTCACTGCACACCTGCAGTACCTTCATGGCCCACCGAGGGGCCACAGACCACACTTGGGAATCACTGGTGCAGCAGGCTTTAGATTTAGCCTTGTTCTGGTTCGGCCTGACTCAAATAGAAAGCATCCACGTTACCTTGTGCATGTTTATTACCATGTGCTAATGTGTCCATGCCCGACATGACTGATCTCTTCCTTCTCCACAACCTCTGTTTCGCTGGCAGACAACCTGCTAATGAATAATTTACACCAGTGCTAACGTCCTCAGATTAGACGGAGACAATTGTTTCAGGAACACATGAATGTTTAAAGACGAGTCACTGAACCTCTGTGGCATCAGAAGGGGCCTCGCTGGTGTCATTAATTTGGTGCCCGAACTGCTATCAGAGAACTGAGGCGACAGCATGAGGCTCCATGCAAATTCAACGGGCGAAAAAAGAAAGAAGAGAAAACAAAGCCATTAATTTAGGGCAATGAATCATTTGTGCCTGTGCTGATACACTCCCAGACCGACACAAATGAGTGAGAAGCTTTACATTTCGGTGCAAAATGCCAGCATACTGTCAACTCTCGGGGGGAGGGAGAGTGGGTGGCTGAATCTGAAGCCACCTCTTAGCAATGTTGGCAGTTTCTCTGCATGTTTTGGCGATAGTCTCTGTAAGCTCTGCATACAAGAACCCACCGTGCGTGTCCATGCACCCTGCATGTGCACACAAACTCTTATCTCTGCCCTGTGCAGCATATTTATACATGACCCGGGCAATAGGGGCAACAAAAATATCACAAACTTTGTTTTTTTGCATGTGATTATGTAAAAGATAGGGCTTGCATATCAAAACAGTTTTGGTGTTTTTAACTTTGCTTAAAGGTACAGTGTGTCCGAATACTGTCATCTAATGGCGAGACTGCAGATTGCACTGGTTGCCTGTTATTTTTACAAGCGATATTAAAACCATTTTAATGTACACTCCCTCTAGGCTCGTTCGCTGAGTTAAAACAAATCTTTATGGACCTCATCTGTGGAACAGCCTTGCTAGATGAGCTGAGAACACTGCGACCACCAAATACTGTTAACTTGGCATTCTCTCGATTTACTGCACATTTCTTACGCAATTTTAAACCATTCATTTTATTCTAATTTTGCTGTATAACTTATTTTATAAGTGACAGAAGGAGGACGATGTTGGCTTTAAAATGGCAAACACACCAAGTTCTGCCGATCAATTACAACAACAGTGGGCTAAATCGACTGCTAACTCCTTGACTTTGATGCTGGTGCCCTCTGCAACTGTTATTTTAATTTTGATTTATTTAGCTAAAAGAAGAAAATGTATATCTATATCAACTGCAACATGAGACATGAGAAAAAATATTATGTTAATCTCATGACAAAAGAGACTAAATGACCTCTGCTATCGGTTATCTGCCCAAGCACTCCCGATATATATATAGACATATTGGATATTGGCAAAAAGTCCAATATTGTGCATCCCTTAATTTCCTGGAATTTTAACTATTGCTCTAACAGCTCCATCAAAATGTGTTGATTTAATACATTCCAAAAATAGTTTTGCAAACATCTGTAACTATTTAATATTCATGCACATCTTTGCATGATCTGAGCGTAATAATTGGGTGTACTGTAGAAGACCGTTTGCCAAATTCAGCCATTGGGTTTTGATTAACTTTCAAATATTTCGAGCTTGGATGAGTTTTTGCTTCCTCTCTTATTAATTCTCTAGCTACCGAGCGCTCTGCTATTCTTTTCCTCGAAGCATCTAGAAGCTAAGACAAGTGTAATTCCATCTTATTCAATTATCATGTTGTGTTTTTAGTTTGCGTGTGTTGATTAAAGAGAGCAATAAATCTAACAAGGGTAACTAAGCACTATCTGTGTTCATTTCATAACCCATCTCTGTCAGTAAAACCCGAGTAAACTTCATTAGAGCAGCCTTTAATTTATGGCCTTCGAGCTCTACTTGAAATACGAATCCTCCTGCAACTCTTGGCCTTTTTAATACCTCATACCTTCGTTTTGCTCGAGCGTCTGGGAGTTGTTTTCGCCACCCTCCACACTGATTAAGAGCACTGATAGAAAAGCTCTTATGAAACATTATTGTTATCCAAACACTTAACCTCACAGATCAGTCTCCATTGGTGTAATAATAAAAAAGAGCTGCAGGGCACAGCTGCCCCGGTGTGTTTCCCTGTCTAGTCCACACCCACTGATTTTTTATTTTATTATTATTTGATTGAGAGCAAAGGAAAAGCTGCGCACATCCGGCCAAACCAGTTAAGTGCACAGCATGTTGGGAAGCCTCTGCATGGAGAAACACTGTGCTGGAGTCGTGAGTGACTCGGGGTCAGAAGCAGAAACGTTCACTGTAGATGAGTCAAATATATCACTGCAAACTACAAAAATATATTTAAATCAAGAGCTCATACGTGAGAATCCATGAAGCTATTCACAAGCTATATGCTTCTACCCTGATATCGGCGGAATACATTCCCCATCTTTTCAAAAGATGATTAAATTCATGGTTGTAACTCTTCGTGCGGCGTTTGTTGTCTAGTCCTGGCAATAATGGAAAGTTATTCCATCTGACCACGGCTTTGTTCGAAAAACTCATTTATTCCTAATATTCCATTTGGTTTCCGCTAAATCAAAAATATTCACACGCACAGTGAGCATACCAATAACATTTCCCTGTGTTTGATTTTTGCAGTGAGAGTCAACGACAGTGGATCACTGACAAAGCTACTTTAGCCTGAGAAATAACAGCTTTCGTGGCTATGCATTTCTGTGATTTGATCCTTTATTTTTTCATTCATAAACATAATCTTTAACGTGTGGCTTTCTGCTATTCAAAGCACGGCTTAAACGTGAGCAAAACAAGCACGGGTACAAACGGGAGACTCATTGCGGATGCAGTGTTTGTATACGGTAAGATAAAGGGAGCAAACATTGTCACTTGCGACTAATCTTGCTTGTGTGTTGTGAATCTGCTGAGCAGTCCTAACTCATCACAGCGGGTCACAATGCAGGGACCCATAATTCAAAATACACACCAGGGTTAATCACTATTTACCTTATTAATTTTTGAGAAAATTATTTCATGTAAGATGCAAATTAATGCGGCCATAATAGGATCTACCACGACTATCAAAGTGTTGTTTAGACAATTAAACTGATGAGAAACTGACCTGAAACCTTAAAGTGACTCATAGGCCACCAGGCACCTAGTATTAGAATGCGTTTTCTGTGATCAGATAAAAAAAAAGGATTTATGTCATTAAGTTCTACCTTCTTATTCCTATTTGTTGACACCTGTCCCACCGTCAGTGAACTGACCTCCAATAATGACTCAACAGTGGATGGAAACCTAAACTACTTTAAAAACAACTTAAAACAATTCAATAAGAATCTCGATTATAATGGAAACCTATAGCTACAGTGTTACATGTAGTATGAGTATCAACTTATGTCTGTCGGAATATAGAACTGTTTAACACAAATTTGAACTTACAGCACCTTTCAATTGGCGTATTGCTGGCCTGCAACTGAAAATAACGTGTTTCCAAATAAAGTGAGACAAAAAAAAAATTGATTCTAATTTTCTTTTAAATGAGCTTTACCAATCTTTGCCGGAGGAAGTGGCTGCATAAAACATACGCCATTTTATTACGCCTGTAAATAAACATATTGACTGAAACGAAGTCATTAGCCGACTGAGTGATAATATTTCCACAGGACTCAGTCAGGAAGACCAGCGCAGCAGAAAATGTGTGTCACTGAAACTGAGCAAATCTTCCAGGCAACAGAATCATCCACCTGGATATAGTACTCCCAGCTGCAGTCTGTATTCCATGCTACATTAACAGTGACTTTTCAGGCCCTTTTCCCAGGCAGAGGTTCAGAGAGCCAGACAACAGGACAAGGATAAGTGGGCTCCGAGAGGAAGGCTCCAGTAAGATTACATAACAACGAAGGATAAACGTTGGCAAAGACCTTATTCTACGAGACATATTCACACATTTTTTCCTCCTACAATTTCTTGATTTTTACTCTAAAAGTATGAAAAAGACGAGATCCAATCACGTCGTCTGATTTGTGTCTGTTTTTACACGATAAGTGCACATATAGGTTCATTTATTTGCCGCAACCGCCGCAATATTAGCAATATTAGCTTATTCTTTCGTATGGTTAAATGTTAAAGTTAAAGGATTCACTCAAGTTCTCGTCTCTTTTTTTCTCCATTTAAATACCAAGTGTGGCCAGTGCTTCTGAAGGCTGTCTACATGTGAGTACCGACAGAGCCGGATTAACGCAAAGGCAAACTAGACACGTGCCTGGGGCCCGATTGGCAGGGGGCCCAGACAGAGGGACAATCAAAACCTAAAAATGACTTGGTCCGCGTTTCAATGCGATTTACGTTCCTCGTCCTGATGACTTTACCACGACAGCACAGTTTCTCTTACTGCAAATGTTATTGGTCTTTGCATATATCTATATATATATAACACATTTAATTAAGATTTTCTGCAAAATGCAATAGCTTACAACCTTTATCTTATTTGCTCTGTTTACATAGCAATTCTGACACCTATTGGTGATTTACTGCTACTACTGCCTTAACAATGACACTCGCAATGGATAAGATAAGGATAATTTAATAGCATTTAATGGAGCCTTGTAGTAACGTATAAATACGGTAATAAAAATAAAAAAATAGTCTGACACGGGCATATAAACAACCAACGCGTAACCAAAGACTACGCTATGTAAAATGTGAATTCACTTTTATTAGTAACATTGGTAAGTTTTCAGATTTCAATTCATAAATAACATCGATGGAGGGGGGGCCCAACAAATACAGTCTGCCTAGTATAGTCCATGTATTTAATCCGGCTCTGAGTACAGAGGTTCTGAATGGGGCCTTGGTCCTGGTCTCCCTGTCACTTACATTCATGTAAAATAAGCAGAGAATTGCTGTTGCAGTGATGTGTCGCAGAGTAGTTCCACTCTGTTCTACTACAAAGGGATCCTGTCACAAATGTGACGTGAGCGCTATGGATTTTTGGGTCAATTTCCGATGCTGTCTGAAACTCTGCTCTACTTTAAACTTCCTCAGAGAAGATTAAGATAAGCATCTCACTTCCTGTCCTAAATTCGATGAGATGACAACCCTTCTTGTGCCCCCGATTGTGACAAGAGAGCAAAGCTGGGCTTTGATGTATGTCTCGCTGAAACAAACCAGCACTGAACGTTCAGTGGGATTGACCCAGGTCAGACTTAGCTGAGCCTAACCTCAATCCTAGACTTTCAAAGAACAAGGAAGCAAACCTTGCAGGATAACCTCACGGAGGATGAAGATAATTAAGGATGACTGTAAGTTTTTTTTTTCAAAAGCTTCTGGCTTTCCCGGAATTCTTTTTTAAAAGGACATTTCTCTCAGTTATGCCTGGATTTTACTTGCAGTTTTGTGGCGCTGTCAATACATAATATAACATATCGTAAATGACCTTGACCAAATGTGGCTCAAGCTGCCTCTGTGAGTAAAGAGATCAATATTGTGTGCTTCAAAGTAGAAAGAAAATACACTTATAGGTATTTCACATGTCAATACGATAATAATTGTCATTGTTATTGTGAAAATAAAGAAGTTATGGACAAGCACAAACACACAGGAAAGCCACTATATATAATTATTATTATTGTTGTATTTATGGTTATATGGTTGGAAATTTCTTCTGTTACAACCTTTAATTAACAAAGCAGCTGCACATTTAAAAGGGTTACACACATATAAAATAGCAAATTACAGTAACATTTATAGAACTATAGAGGGAGTTTTAGTTAGTATTAGGAGTAGTATTTCTTCCACTGACACTTAGTGGTTTGGGGGCGTCAGAATTATATTATATTGTATGAAAAGTGTCTTTGATATATTATATGTTGTGATTTGGCGTTAGGTCTACGCACACACACACACACACAGCTTTATTTATAAAAATATCCGCCCGTGAGTTTTCACTTGAATCACTTATGCAAGATTAACAGTAGCTCACATGGCCAGAGGTGTTTCGAAGGATTGTTTTCTTCTATTTTTCATCATTTACTGGTTTTGTTGTTTCCAAAACTCTCTGTGCGTGTGGACCCACATAAAGATGACAAACCAATGAGCAAATTTGTGCATGATAAAAATGACTGCCATTTTTATTTTTTATTTTTTTAAATCTATCAACTAATATTGTTTTGAATAGGTAAAGCAGCTTTTTTTTCCTCCCAGGTGAGATCGGTTTGCTGAATGAATCACGACTCAAGCTCATGAAAAAATCTGAACACCTCCTCCTCTTACTGTCATTTGTGTTGTTTTAAATCACCAAAGCACAATTGTGCTTCATAGGTTCTGTGCTGCCACTCTTAATTTACAAAGGGTTTTGGCAACACCTGACAGTGGGGTCACGGCCAATCGATCTATTTGCCTTGCATGTTGCATCACCCCAGGTAATGGTGTTCTGTGGGCGAAAAAGAAAACACCCCAGTGTGATCCAATTAAAATGTTCTGTTTACAACGTTTACCGTGGGCACAAAGGGTCACCAGGTGGCCAACTGAGGTTACAGCATGGCTGCTCCTTCTGCGGCCTGAAATATTATTATGGTGCTTATATTGACCTGAGCAGTGTCAACCTCTCCATGTCACACACCTTTTATAGCATGTATCAAGGAAGCGCTCCGTGTAGCCAATTCAAACTCCCCTGAATTATATTGATCTGCCTCTGACATGGCTGTAACGCAGGACACTGGCGCTAATGGAAGGCGATAAAGGAACGATAAAGCCACTGCAAGTCACCAGTGCATCACTGTTGAGACTGATAAGCGGCGAACGAACCTGAGCGGAGGCAAAGCGATGCGCGGAAAGAATTTCTGCGATTCCTCCATAAACACAACGAGAGCTTTTATGGATTCTTTGTGAGGATGACAATAAGAAAGCATTTCACCACAGAGAGCAACAAATGTAAAGAGCACAATTTGGGGGAGACTTTTATGGCCTTTGCTAAGACTGTGAGCTGAATGCAGTGGTTGCTTTCCACTTGAACCTTAAATATGCATGTGCTGAGAGCTGGGTGGATGAAAATGTTGGCCTTTTTGTTTGTTTACCGTGTCTCGGGGGGATTTCTGTAAAATGGATGAAGAAAGCTAATTGCCTTTTTTTTGTTACTCCTAACCTTTCACATTTGAATGCATGTAACTTCCTGCAATTACACAGTTCGCCAGAGGATGTGTGATTTTCCCATTAGATTTCTATAATCTGGTCCCTATGGAATAAATCTACAGTAGTGCGCGGTGCAGAGGCCCAGCAGTATTAGACTCTAATCAGAAAAGTTTCTTTGCCAGACCCTTTTTATCGTCAGGGCTCACTTACCATCACCCATCAAACAAGTCACCTGAGAAATAGTGGTGTGGTAATTATTGATTGTCAGGAAGGAAGAGAAAGTTTGCATTTAATCCCTCACTGCAGAGTCTGTCCAGTAGAATATTTATTTTTCTAAACCTCTGTTTAGCCAGCGCCAACATTTCCCCTTTAATAGTATGCTCCCCCAGAACTCTATTCTGTGCCCTAAGGATGGCAATTTATCAACCAAACTTCAATACTTATTTGCATGTGCACATATGTGCATCTACGCCATGGTGTTTCAACCACCTTTCGTTCCTTTGGTGTAAATGAGGGGGGATGAGAACCAGTTCCTGGGTATGAATATCATTAGGTTAGACACAAACTGAAAAATCTGAATTGTTTCTTCCAGATGTGATGGTCTGCTACTTGGCAGATCCATAAAAACAAACCACAATCTCCTCATAACACAGGATAAATATGCGCCCCTCCCAAAAAAAAGAGCCAGATGTTTGCTCCCAAACGATGGTCTGTTGCATATGCATATATGCAAAGGCTTGACATATTTCTACAGCAGCCTGAATGGACAAACCAGCCAAAGTGTTCATATTTTCAACACTTTTTGTTGTTGTTGTTTACTATGCAAACAAAGAAGAAAAACACATTTTCTGGCGTACAAAGGCCACTGTAGCTCTCTGACATGTTTGGGAACGGCTTGTTACAGTCAGCGGTTTCACCATTAGATAGATGCCATTGATTCTTACACACTATACATTTTCTGGACACCTCGCTTTGTTACGCGCCTCCTACTCGTCTCAAATAGTTGTAAGATATACGTCACTAGTGGTAATATGTCAAAAACAAATATGTTCCTGAGTGAAATCTGAGAGTGCACATGTGGAAACATAATTATAGCGAGATGAAATGGATAAATGTGACCACAAATAACAGTGTTGGAATAACTGAACTTAAAGCAGCCGTGACCTAAATATCGTGATTTTTAGTCTTAGAAATAGGACAAACGGTATCTTACTTTCCCAAACAATAGTCTAAGGACTTTATTAAATTATTCCAAGCAGGAAGCGAGTGTGAACTCAGCCTTTATTTCACTGACAAGGAATTGGCAAATTCATTGCTATTAATGCCACTTTTAAAGTCATCATCACTTTAAGTTTCCGCCAGTTATTGAAAGGGTTACCGTGACTTATGCTGGTGTAATGTTTTAAACGTAGCTTTGCTCAAGTGCAGCGTTTACCAGGCTCCCGTGTAACAAGCGCTCCATCGTGTTGCATTAGCATTAGCGCTGTCGGATACGTGTGTGGCTCACAGCGAGAAGACAACAGCTGATTGAAACATATGTTCACTTTGCATAACTTACATATGTTATATAAATAATTGGTGTATGGGTGTGTACAATGAGCCTGCTGATGAAGTAACGGAGTGAGAAAGAAATGTGTACGTTCTTCAACGTTGTTTTTAATCCCCGAATGATGAACTATAGTTTGGAGGAACTACAATTCTCAATTATCAATGGACAAAAGGAGAGAAAAAATGCATTTTTGCAATCCTCAGATTCAACCATATCTGACAGTTCCCTCATTTTCAGGCCAGAGCAAGACTGTGGATAATGCTGGCTTTAAAGTCTTTTCCAAAGTCAAACATTAATTGAGCTGTTCTTGACAATAAAGGTACATACAAATCCTTAAATCGACTGCCATTCCTCCTCTTTTCTACAGCACCATCGAGAGCTTTTATTTCACACAGACCTTGTGCAGTGGTAAATGGAGGGATGCTATGGATTTCTATTAAGATTGTGAAGCAAATTTTATTTTTCCTCCAAAGTGTCCCCGTCAGACTCTTTCACAGCATAGTAACATTCGATATAGCGTCCATTTTTTGCCCCATTTAACTCCCAAGATGCTTAAGTTCAATAAACACTATCACCGAGTGGCAAAGTAGCCAGTGGCAACTTCCCATTCTTCTCCCCCCGCCCCTAATCTCGCCTCCTCCATTTAACACCCTCTTCTTTGTGAGCGGACTCCACTAATGCCATATTTCTATGTGCCCCTGCACCTCATTTGAACCTTCTCTGTTCACTTTCCTCCAGACTTCCCTGTCAATCTTTGCGGTCTAAATCCTTGCAAATTGAGCAAACATGAGCTCAGGTTGCTGAAAGAAAGTGGCTCAAATCTCAGCTTGTCTGATGACCTCTCTCGCTCTCAGCTGCGATTCGCCGCCTTATCGGCATTTATTTCAGCTGCTACCTCAGCCCCCTTCATCTAATTCCATTCCTGCACTCCTTCCCCTCGGCAAATAACTCGCTGTATCTCCCTCCCCAGCCCCGCCGCCTGCGAACCCTCTTCCCTCTAAGGTTTCTGTCGCCCACCTTGACAAGAAGTTACAAGATGCTCAAAGACCTTTCTCTTTACAACCCACTACTCCTACGTCCTCAACTCCTCCACTCCATCCTCTGCTGAACCCGCTGACTTTGTCTGAAATTATCTATCTCCTTTTCCCACAGATGAGGTCCTGAAACCAATCCACAGTATGTCGCCACTTTTCCTGATTGCTATCGCCAGCACCTGTCCTCTGAAAAGGAGAGCGATTACAGCCGTGTGTACAAGTCAGGTGAAGTGCTACTGTGGGAACACTTGACAATAATGGATTTTTACAAGCTTTACAAAAGTTAATCAACTTGTATAATTTGATATTTATGATACCTCAACGTCTGAAGTAGTGCATAATCACTCTGTGTAATTGCATGGACGGTTTATGAGCCATAAGAGAGGGAAATCATTAACGGGTCATCACTTGTACAGTGTGTCATCATCGTCTGACTTCTGGGTTAATACTATAGAACCATGAGGACGAAGCGTGGTTTAAATACTTAAACCAGCTGTGGACAAATGTTCATCACACGCAACATCTGGACTACCAGACGCCGCATCTGTTTGTTTGTTGTTGTTTTTTGCAAGATACCGTTTCTGTGTGACATACAATGGCTACAAAGATGTGAAATGAATTTCAATAAATAAGATTAAAGTGAGCTTTATATACCGGTACAGAATTATACTTATACTCTGTAATGTAGCTGGGCAACCATGCAAAAAAGGAAGTACATTTTCTAGATGATAAAACTTGCATATACTGTATGTGCAACGTACTAACTTCTCTGACTAAACTTCATCAGCTTTATCACGGTAATAATGGCGACCTGTCCAGGGTGTACCCTGCCTTTTGTCCTATGTCAGCTGGGATTGGCACCAGCGACCCTGCGACCCTAATGTGGGCGACAAAGGGGATCATATCCTCCTACTATGGAGGCCCATTCTGCCCAATACATGTATGTGCAGCAGACCGTGTGGAAGCATGATGTGTATGGAGATTCAATTATCGGTATACATTAACATTACAATGATTAATTAGCCTTCTAATGTGCCCTTTAACATTTGCTCATCGTCATTGACCTACAGAGAGTTATCCTCTGATAGTTTCTGTCGCTGCTGTGACGCACTTTAACACCTTTCTGTGAGTTGTTTTGGTTTTGCAGACCTGGAACTATACTGTACTGTTTTGGCTCAATGTCTCATGATGACTCATTTCCACATTCATCAACACTGACAACACCTCGACGCAATGCTAATCAAGGTGGAGCATGTGACAACAGTAAAGTGAGGTTTTTTTTTGTACATACTGTATACAGTACAAAATATATGGACTGTGACTGAAAGAATAAATCCAGCATTAACGCATTAATCGTTGCGTTTAATACAGCCGAGATCAACGCGATAAAATCATTTAACGCAGTTAGCGCAAGTTTGTTTAATCCTGGCGAGGGATTGTTGGGCGGAATTTACACATAAATATGTATGTATGTATATATATATACATAAATATGTATGTATACATATGTATATATATATATATATATATATATATATATATATATATATATAAATATATATATATATATATATATATACATATATATATATAGTTATAGCATATTTTATAATGCTTGCTGCTGCAGATGTGGCCACAGTCAGGCGCACTGACAAGTACTGGGTCAGCAAGCTTCCAGAAGTTCAGCCAAGACAGTGGACTTTTAATGAGGCCTGACATGATACTGGCTGTTTTAGTCAGAGATTTAACTGAGCGGTTGCAAGAAGCAAGCAGTTTGCGATAAAGGACTGTGAATCGTGCACAGAAACTCTGAGGTTACAAAAAAATATGACAATATTACATTTGCTCAACTCGGTCCCCATATGTTCCATGACTCACATCCATAGTTTATTATACTTTACCAAGTATATCCAGGATATGGGATTTTCTGCCTGCGCATTATTTTGTCCTCACAGCAGGTTACAAGAGTTCTGAAATCACTTCTTTCAACAAACAAATATTTCCCAATTGGGCTCACTAAATAAGCTGGGTCAAATTGCTCTTTCTCTTTGATAGTATGGGTTTAAGGGTCTCTTTTCTGTATATAATGTCATGTTGATGTATTTTTCTGTTTGGGGATATTGGTTTGAAATAACAAAATAACAACGATGCCTTTCTTGACTCGACAGTAGACTGTGGCAGTGGTTTTCCAAGGTGCTCCTGAGCCCATGTGGCTTTGCCCATCATAGCATTTCTCATACATTTGTTTCTCGTACAACATCACCGGAGGGTTCCATGTTCAGCACATTCAGCAGCGGGTTTTGTCTTTGGCCTTTAGGCACCAGTATTTCCTCCCAACTCTTCTGTAAATGGGGTTTGTATATTTCCATGGAGACACGGATGAGATTTTTTTATTTCTTTTTTTTAAACACAAACTGAGTAATGTGATAGGTTTGTGTTATTTTTTCCCACTATGTTTTGAATAGATTTAGGGACTTTTACTATTTCCAGTGATATGCCTCCTGAAGAATGCGGCTTTTAAAGCACCTGGAGGATTTTTATACAATTCTCTTTTATATGCAAATACATGCAAATATAATATATATATGAAACCACAATAAGTGGATAATCCATTCCCACAGTCATGGAATAAAAACCGCTTCTATAAAGTTTGACATCTGAATTGCAATTGTTCTTACTTTTTGCTGATGCATCAAAACCACATCACCAAAAACAGCATACTCAGACTTTGACATAGAGATGGGGAGACTAAAAGTGGTATTCATTAGCAGTGGCAACGGATACCTAAATTACCACGGCAGCTTATTTCTCAAAATGACACATAGCAACTTTCAAAACTGGCCTAATTTTGAAGACCGGCTTAAAAAATATCAGGTCACAAAAATTTTGCTCCAGCAAAAAATCTGAACACTTTAACAGACCCTGGTCTTCATTCCTGGCCTACTTTAAGACTCTCTATGACATCTCGTGTGCCCTTTATGTCGCTCCATACACTGGACACAGATTACATGTACAATCACTGGAAATAATGTTTAATTGGATGCAAATGTGTATCGTTTATGTACTTTACAAGAGCGGGATAGACAGTCAGAAACATTGCTTAAACAGGGAAAAGCACATCATCCATCCATCCATTCAAATAGAAAACTATCATCATTTAGCATCTTAAAGATCTATATAAAAAAAATACCCTGTCTTTCCCTATGGATTAGTAAAATAAAAATGCACTTAAAGGCATGCATAATGCTGCAGGTAATAACGCCACCAATATGGATGTAAATACATTTCAATCAAATTGATAAATAAATAAAATAACAGACCTGACTGTGTATACAGTTCAAAGTGACTTCTACACATTTGACACATATAACATGTGTTAACTGTGCTGATGCTGAATGTCTCAGTAATTATGTAGAATTTCAACTGTGGGGTTGTACACATCCAGAGAACACGGTTATTGTCTGGTTCGTGACAAAAACGTTCCACTCGGACAACCAGCAGTTTGACTATCAGCTGCCATTAAAACATATAGCATTTGATTTTGCATCATTTACCACCGCCACCACAACAGAAAGTCGACGAGATTGCAGGAGACAAGGTGTGACCCATTTCAATCCCTGATGTACGAAGTGTTTCCATCACTTTTAATGCAAAAACATAATGATGTCACACCATCGCACCTGAGTTCAGAATTTTGCCATATGTTAGTGTTGTGAAAATGAATGACAGGCTAAATTAAACAGAAACAACACACTGCCAGAGTTTACCAGCCGAGGAAAAGCACAGACCGACTTCACTTCACCTATAACACCATTAAGTGCTCGGCCTTTTTTGTTTTCCTCCTCTCCTTCCTCCTGTACGTCGTCGACCCTCAGACAAACCACATTCTCCAACGAGGCAAGACTGCTGTCACTTTTCATATCTTGATCTTTTACGGGTGATATTCATTTCCTGGTCTAAATGAGTGTGATAAGCAGAAAACACGTTTTCCACCATCATGGAGGACAGTAATGTGACATTTTCACCCAGCCTGGATTGAGATGCACGTGACAAATATGCATTAACAAGCAGGGCAGTGATCTGAGTATAGTGTAAGGGATAAAATAAAGGAACGTTAAGTTGATCCCTGTCCTTGTCACACGATACAAGCACTTTGTTTCTTGAATTGGTTTATTGGATTAAGTGTGTCCACCTGCACTAGTCTAGGTGGCGTTTCACCTCCTTTTAAAGCATAGTAGTATTAGGCAGTTTCCAGTTGAGCTGTGTTAGATTCTTAAAGCAGAAAGTCTATGTCTTTGTCAGGCCAACAAATGGACAGCCTGAATTTCACCATGTTTTTGCCGCTGTTGTCTTCCTCTGTTTTTCCAGCTTTGATTTGTTATTATTTCATGTGCAAAGCACCCGGGTCAGCTTGAGTCTGACTCTGCTTCCTATGTTTAGAAAGTCTGATTTTAGTCATACTCATATATTTATATATGTATATATATATATTTATATATATATATATATATATATATATATATATATATATAGTATATATATATATATATATATATATATATATATATATATATATATATATATATATATATATATATACATACATATATATATATGTATGTATATAATTTTTTTTTTCCATGTAAACATGCTTTCATGTTTGCAGCTCTGCAGCCCTGCTCTATCTTTTTCTTTCAATAAAGCAGATTCAGTTCTAAAATAAATGTGCTGTACATCACTTTCTGATTGGATTTACATAACACTGTAATATAATGAGTAATGTAAAATCTTACTAATAAATGATGTTTTTTTTATTGGAGTAATGTGTAATATGTGACTGCACGTGTCGAACGCTGCACATTCCAACACTTATTGCCACACCCCCTTTAAGTTAGCCGTCTCAAACTCAAACTATACCTGTCTGGTCACGAGGGGACTGGTCATGTGAAAAAAAAAAGTTCAACTGTGTGGGAAATGAGCTTAAAATCATATCACAATAAGGCAACTATGATATTCATGATGATATTTCACAGAATTTCAACATGCATATATATGTACATGTAATTTTAGGTTAAACAAATTTAAAAGTGTGATTTATTCAGGTATTATTATTATTATTGTTATTATTATTATTGTTATTGTTGTTATTCTTATCATTATTATTATTATTATTATTATTATTATTATAATAACAAAAATATTGCTCACTGTTCATGACATTAGCTAACATAATTAGTATTATATTATGTCTATAATCTAGCTATAGGTGAAGGAGGTTGTGGGTCAGTTCTCATTATAACTTGATATTAAAGGTTAAGGGAATAAAATCGAGTGGGGGCCACGTGTTTGAGACCTCTGCTGTTAGTGCATTGACAAATAATGCATTGGCAAATTAACTCTGTCCTAACTCTGGAATACTTTTTTGATGTGGAGCAGCAGACCCCAGTTCCAGATCAGCAACATTTTAAATACAAACACTGTCAATTTGATTCAAATTGTTGTCAAATGAGTTCACGCGATGTTGATTAAGTCTATCAGCTCCGCATGACTCCCTCTGTGTTTCTCAGTATCGCGGCGCTTAGATTTCGGGGTTGGCTGGCGACATTTCGGTGCGGCACACGGGGGACGGAAGACAGATGGTGGCAACGACAACACAGCACAAGTAGAACGGGGCGGAGGACGACTGAAAACACAAAGGGACGCCCGTGAAAAGTTTCACGAGCGATTTCTAGTGCTCCAAACACCTTGGTCGTTCAGCAGTTTGATGGGATAAATCCCGCTGCCCTGCCGCTGCATGCACACTCAGTCAGGTCTGACGGACACAGAACACGTCGTTTCTGCTCATGAAGACCAAACAGAGGCAGAATAATAACATTAAAATCACATCATGCTATTTTTTTAGGGATTTGACAACTTATTTTAATGTTAAATAAATGTTTAACATGTTTAAGGATGTTGACACGATGAGCCCTAACCAGATGCTAAAGCTAAATACAGGTAACTGACTTGCTAGGCCTAAATAAAACAAATGCTTAAACCTTTATCTGCCTAATCTTTTTATTTTCACCTTCGATTGAAGCGATTATGAAGCACGTGTTGTTGGGTTGGCACCTGCAGTTACTGTTCACTTCTTCTTCATTTCTCTCCCATCACAGTGTTTTAAGACATCTTTGTCGGCTGCATCTTCATCTGCTCGACGGTGACATTATAGGGAACACTCCGTTATCCCTTATACTTCACAAACACTTGAGTGTTAATTAAGCTATGTTCCTAACAGTCACATGTACATTAAAGATGAAATGAAGCAAATGTACAAGCTCGGACTAATTAGGCCACAGCTAACGTCTGTGTGTGTGTGTGTGTGTGTGTGTGACCATGGCAACTGTGCGTGTTTAAGGGACCATCTGTGGAGGGGAGTAAAAGACAGGCTGCATGGCAGTAGATTAAAGAGGCTCACGAGCAGGGAGTTCAGGTGGGTTGTATGGTGTGCTAACGAAATGGGAGCGTCGACTTAAATACTGAGACGGCGCATGATTCCCCGAACAATATAGTGAGAGGCTTGTCCACATAATAGAAGAGCTCCTATATTGTAAAAGGTTTTTTTGTTGCCAAGCAGTTTGTCATTTGAATGCAGGTGCAAATATCCCTTCAAGGCCATAATCAATATGTGAATTTGCAGAGAGTCCGTGGAGAAGGACTGACAGAGACTAGATTACGAGTGCGCGCTTTCTCGCTTTCTGCCTATTTGTAGACGGCTGATTTGTGTGGAGTGTTTGTCGTCGATGAGACTCTTTGCATTGTGGGAGTTTGTTTTCTCTTCTTTCTTTTTCTTCAGTCGAATGCTGCAAATAACAGATATAATCCATAAAATACGATCGTAAATAGACTTTTGTGGATAACTCGTCAGTTTAATGCAAAACACAATCAACCTTTGGGATTGGCTTATTAGGAAAACTGCTGATGTACCTTCCATTTCCTGTTAGTGTTGTAAACACAGAAGAGACAGAACACTCACAGACATGCAGAATTATCTCAATTGTAAATACACGACAGACATTATTCTGATCCACAAACAACAAAGAGAGTGGATATGTGTGTTAATAATTTCCCTGTATGTTATTGCCTAGTCTTGCCTTTAATATGTTTTTCTTCCAAATAAAATTCATTCATTCATTCATTCTTCCAGTCCTTAATGTCAAAAATGACAGGGCATGACACATTTCCCGCCCGACGACTGATGCTGTATATTAATCACAAATCTGAACAGGCATGAAAGGAGCGTATCAAACTACAGGTGCATTTCATGGGCCATTTAATGAACTAAGGCATGGAAACATTTGTCTGTGAAATTAAAGGCGATATATATATATGTACATATACATATACACTACACGACACTGTTTTTTTCTAAATAAAACTTTGTTTTTTGTTTCATTTGTTTCATTTCAAATTGTTAATACACTATTTTAGCATACAGTAAATTGTAAATAACTGCCAGATATTGAAGGTTATTTGAAAAACTGGGCAAAAGCACTTCCTCACAGGACATTTTCTGGCCCTTTTATGGTTAAAATAAGTGTAAAAGTCCTTGTTTTGTCTCTCTGTCCAGGCTAAACGTGTCCCAGCTGGCTTCCTCTGCTTTGAGCTCTCGTCTTAAATGCAGAGCCTTGTTTTTGGGAGGGTTGGTGAGGATTTTCTCTAGGTTTGGGAAAGTTCAGACACTGTATGTTGATGTACGATGTGCTCTCAGCTCGGGGGCTGAAGCAAGTGTCTGCTTTGCCTCCCCTCTTTCAACACCCCGCTCCGACTAAAAAACATGATTATCAGATCACTCGTCTTAAAACAAGTCTGAGCAAAAAAATACTTAGCTGTAGTTTAAATAATTCAGTCCGGTCTTGTTTCGTCCAAGATACGGGTGTAGTGTTGTCTTATATGAATGGGACTTACCATGTTACATGTCAATTAAATGCAAATTTCCATTCATATTTGTCAAGTTCTAACCACCAGGACCAGCTAAAGGAGGATATATACCAACAAGCCCAGGGCCCAGAGCAGCACACACTACACTCAAGTCAGAGAAAACAAGAACTAATGCAGAGGGCTGGTGGAAATAGCAGGTCATCTGTTACTTTCATTAGGGCTGCCTCAGTGCTCTACTGTACGCTGCCTTCTGAGGCAGATTCACAGCAGTGATAGATACTATAGAGAGTAAGTGGGCTCCGGATTGGAAATAGGTCCAGCATTTTTCAGACTTCAGTGTTGCTGATGAATTTGTTTACTGGGAATGTGAGAAATGCCACTCTGTCAAAAGCGAAACAAAATGGAATGAGAATGGAAAAACAAATGTTTGGAATATTTAACATTGGAGCCATTGTTAAATCAGTTCACCAAAAAAAAAAAAACCCTCTCCACTCCACATGAGTCTCTCTTTGTTTTCTTGGGATACATTTACATTTCGTGCCACCTGGCAGCAATCCCACGCTGCACACAGGAAGTGATTGGACTCATATCGAGACAGATGGAGGCAGCAGCGGCAAACAAGGCGGCTGCGCGCCGGGTCGGAGGGCGAGTGAAAACACAGGGAAGTGAACACAAAAATGTCCGAACGTCTGATTCTAAAAAAGTCATACCGCGCAGTACGCCGTGCTATTTGCATCTTGCCCCCCCACCCGCCCCTGCGCTGCTGATGTACACACACAAACGCACCCTCAGTCAGAAGACGTATACAGTAAAACATACATACGAATAAAGTTGCATTGTTTATGTTCACAAAGACAGACAGAGGCAGAAATACAACATCAACAAAAACAACATCAAGTACCTCAGGTTTAATGTACGGCGGTCTCTCCGTACGATGTTTGTTGACTTGGATTTGTCGTTATTAGCGCGGCTATAAGGTCATCCAGTACACTCAGCAGTTAATTATATTTCATAAGAGAAGTCCCAAACTTCTCTCTCTCCATCAAACTCATATTTCTATAAGCCCTTTGAAATTCAGATGCTGACCTTTATGACGGACAGACCCCATTACTGAAGTGCTGTCAGGTCTCATGTGGCCCTCCTGCACAAAGATAAGTCTAACATTGATTTATCGGTGTCCTTTACTTGCATGTCAAACCAAGTGCACTTTACAAATGTCTTCTTACAAATGTGTTTCTTTCTTTTTTTCTTTTTTTTTTTATTTCTAACGTGGAATGGATCAGCATTAAAGCAGAAGTTACTAACAGAAAAAGAAAGGTGCCAGCATGTGGTGACATTTGGAAATTTCCTTGGAAACAACAGAGAAACGACGTCACCTTGCTGTGGCAAGTTGGAGCTGTTCTTTTGTTGTGCTTTTGATGACACCAATTCATTCCTACAACATTTTAATATTAGATTTTAAATGTCAACAATACTATTAATAAATTCTATAAATTCACACGGCAAAAAGTTGTGAATTTATAACCGTCTCCTACACAGTAAACTTGCAATAATTAACATCAACTTAAAAGCTGAGGTAGGCAACATATTTTTTATTGTTTTTGATAGAATATTATATATACTATATAAACATTTTGGGTTTGTAAAGCTGCTGATGCTGCAGAGCAACCTTAAAAAAGTAAAAGAGACAAAACAGTCGCACAATAAATGAAATAAAACACACAACGTGCATCCATGTGTTCATCCATGTTCATTTGGCGTGAGGGGACGGGTATAAACACTCGTGTTTTCATTCTCTGTCCTGCCTACACAGCTTTAAATGATGAAGTCTCAGTGAGAGTTCAACTTGAGTTCTGGGGCTTTTTTTTCTGTGTTTGCACAGTTGATATTATCCTTGTTTCTCTGATGACTGGCCCCTCTAATCAACACCCTCATAGAGTCCGTGAATAGCATTAGCACTGAAATCGTTAAGGGTCTCGCACGTAGGGACGGAGATGACTTCCCGAGAGAACGCTTGTCTTACATTCAGCAAATGGCGTGGAAAGAAACGGGAACCCACAAGCTTTGTATCAGAAAGCGTCTCTGTCCATTCCACTGCACCCTGGGAATGCATATGAAATCACCATTCACGCATTCATAGGTCACGCGTGTGCTGGGGTAAACAGGAAGCAGCTGGTTGCCTAGGTGCAACAAATGTTCTTCAGTTGCCAGAAGTGGAGTTTGTCTTTTTTTCAGATGCATCACAAACAAGCAGGCGGTGGAGCAGAAGTCCGACACACAGCAGGAGAAAGAAGCACTGGTAACACGTCAATCAATCAATAAATCAATAAATCGGACGTCATTTTAAAGCACATTTCAAAGGTGCTTCACGATATAAAATCAAAACATAATCCAAACTCATTGTAGGCTGATTATTCAGTATGACTGATTCATTTAGCCATACTATGGACTTATATATATATATGTATATAAAAGCCAAACATCATCATCAGCTAATTACTACTTAATGTTATTGTACATTTTTATTCTCAGGAACGTAAGAAATTGAGTGAAATGTCCACCAAACATTCACTTCTATTATATCATATTGTATTGTATTGTATTATTATCCACCTACGGGGGGAGTTTACTTATTATGACAAACATAAGACATAAATACATTTTGAAAAACATATTAAGATTTAGACCGTTCACTAGGGAAAGTACATAAAAGTGCAGTTTTTAAACTAATTCATTATTTATCATATCCAGTTATTTATGATTTAGATTATACATTATTTTGTTTAAAATATGCAAATGCCCTCCAGTGCGGACACAACATGCACAATGTAAGAGACGGATCATAAGTGCCGCTCAACAAATGGTCATTTAAGAGAAGCAATTTTGTGTATCATTTGTTTTAATGAGAATGTTATATTTTAGTCATAATGGAGGAAAAACAAAAAATATGGCTGCCCAAAGACAAACCAGGATCGGTCGACTTCTACTCACTTTTAGAGGCTTGGTGTTGATGCCAGGGGTGAATGTAGTAAAATGCTGCACATTTGTTTTAATGTGCTGCGTCTCATTCTGTGCAAATTTTCCCCAGATTCAGCAAATTCATCCCCATCAAATGTGAACCTTTCGTTAGAGGCTTGGTTGTGAGCGAATGTTACGAGATTTGTATGCAACGTGAGAACTGCTGCGTATCAGCAAATGCTTTTAGTCCTTTAACCCTCTTATGGCCATCATGATAATCAGGCCGCCTGGATTTATTTTGATTTTATGGCTGTGGAACTGTCAAAAAAATGTTCAGTCAGTGAATGCTTCTGCCCTTTTTTTTTTACTTCACTTTCGATATCTGGCAGTTATTCGACCGTTTAGGAATTACGGTACTGAGAAGCTGACGTCACAAACGCGTGACACGCTGGTGAATGTTGTCTGTGATTGGCTGGTCGTTCCGCGGAAGTCCTGAGGGCAACCAGATCGCCAGTCCATCGTTTTTGAAATTTTCCAGATATGGAAAAAACAGTCTCGGAGTTACGGCAATGAGAAGTACGCGCGCCAAATCCGGTCGGTGACGACAGCTTGGCGACAGAAGTGTTAAAGTGGATCAGTGTCTGTCACCCTGCCATAGATAACTTTATGTTACTTTTTAAATCGCCGTATATTAATAACGCGGCTTCAGTATGCATATTTATGCACAAGTGATCACACAGGATGCCG
Source organism: Solea senegalensis (assembly GCF_019176455.1). NCBI lineage: Eukaryota > Metazoa > Chordata > Actinopteri > Pleuronectiformes > Soleidae > Solea > Solea senegalensis. The sequence continues at coordinate 14,630,917 of NC_058041.1, forward strand.
TGAGATTAAAGGTCTTGACATCAGTTGCATATCAGGCGTCAGGAGGATTATCACAGCCACACTGTTGTGTGTGAGGCGCCGCTAAAGGAGCGATGCAAAAAAAAATGAATTAATAAAATGCGCTCGTGTGATTTATTCTGATAGTCTTAAAGTCCCTGTAAAGTGATACAAATATCTCTTTGTCACCCCACAGAAAACTATGTTAATAACTAGACACCTTTTTAAATGTCGATGATTAAAATATCATGTTATATTCCTTTATATTAACATTAACGCTCTGGTGTCACACCCTTGTTTAATGAACATGTAGAGTAGTGACATTTTCACCATTACATACATAAACACAGAGCTGGTGTAGCTACAGGCCTGCTCTCTGTCTCCCTCTTTCTCCATCAGTGGTACTGCAGCCTCACGGCAGGCGTTTGCTCTTCTTTCTCTTCCTCTTTTTCGAAGTCATTTCCTCATCTTTAAGGATTTTAAATAAAGTGGCAGAGCTTCTCTGGGTGTTTTTGCCTTGAGGTAAGACACAGTTTTGGGGAAACTTTCAGGTAAATTCCTGGTAAGTAGCTACACGGCTCCTGTGCATCATCCAGCCATATTTCCACATGTCCTAAAAAAAAAAAAGTGAATGAAAAGACGTGTGACAGCCTAGTTTGACATTGAAATTTGTGTGCATTTAGCTGCGTTTGGAGAGCAACAGCTGTTCTAAGTCGACCATAACTGTCTGTGATGCCTCTCCTTGTGCCACAGTCTTATGGTTTACAAGCAAACTTTTATTAAAGATGATAAGTGCTGCAAAATGGATTACTCTGCCATCTCTCTCTGCACTGTCTATGGATTTGGGTGTCAGCGAAGGTAATTGGATCATTGATCTGTGCAGTCATCCCTTTATTTGTCCTGTCATATGGAGTAAAAGTGCTCCGTGTTGAAAGTTGACTGCATTATACAGTTGGTGTTTTGTATAATTAAGTTCAGCGCCATCAAATTCAGGCTGGAGCCCACACCTACACGACATAAACAGGCAGATTATCACTATAAGTATAACTGGGGTGCAGGTTTATTTTTTCTTGTCAAGCTACTATTCATTTGATTCATGAAAGCATTTATGCATTCGGGTTTTCCAGTGATCTGTACTACTGCTAATAAAGTTAAAAAAAAAAGAAGAAAAAACCCTCCTCAAAACTTTCATTATTTATAGACAAACACCAGCCCACAATTTCACTCAGCTTCAAGTATTCAGCAAGAGTTTTATAGGGTGGGCGCGCACTCATTTGCACACATTTGCATGTCATTAGCACTTCAAACCTACAAAACTTGAAAGGCTTTCCTTGTCAAGACGCTCTAATCTCTCTCTCTCTCTCACTTCTCCACAAAAGCAGTGATTAAGAAAGAGCGGGATCTTAATGAAAAAGTTTAACACATGACAGTTTCGGGAGGACGAGAACGTGCGCCTGCTTCCGCTTTCTCGCGCGAGTTTACTTGCCGCGTGTTTGATGCGTGACGGGGGGAGGGAGAAGAGGGGAGGGGACTTAAAGAGCTTAAAGAGCTACGCGCTAACCGATGAGTGAGGGGGGAAAAAGAGGCTCACGTGTGATTACACCACTGGTATTTAGAAAATAAAGTGCTCTTAATGATTCCCCATCCAGTAAAACAGGTGTTGCGGCAGCAGTGTCTGTTTCTCTGGCATCAGTGTTATTAACCTATAGGCAAATTAACAAGAGTATTTAACATTTTTAACGTCATATTCTCTCTCTCTCTCTCTATCTGTCTATCTATCCATAAATGATTACACTTGCCTGTGAAATAAATCCGTTTTCTGTATATGTCTAATAATTTGATTGTTTCTGGAGTCAAAATCCCTGAATTTGTGCATTTCCTGTAAAAATACAGGGGTGAAACGTGACGCTGGGTTGATGCACTTGCTGTTTCTCTTTATTATACATCCAGACTGGGTATTATCTTTAATAAATGCATGTGACATATTTAGTCCTGCTGATTGGACATAAAGCCACAGTGAAAAGGTGCAAGGTAGTCAATTGGATAGTGAATAAGCTACTTTTTGGGGTTTATTTATCTATCACAAGTGTATGTTTCTGTGTGTGTGTGAGAGAAAGTCAGTCAGTCAGTCATCATCTAACCGCTTTATCCTCCTCCAGAGGGTCGCGGGGGGTGCTGTGCCAATCTCAGCTACATCGGGCGATAGGCGGGGTACACCCTGGACAGTTCGCCAGTCCATCGCAGGGCCACACACAACTAGAGACAAACAACCATTCACTCTCACACTCACTCCTATGGTCCAATTTACCTAATCCCCACATTGCATGTTTTTGGACTGTGGGAGGAAGCCGGAGAACCCGGAGGGAACCCACGCACACACGGGGAGAACATGCAAACTCCATGCAGAAAGGCCCTTGTTCCAACCGGGGCTCGAACCCGGGTCTTCTCGCTGCAAGGCGAGAGTGCTAACCACTACACCACCGTGTGGCCCTGTGAGAGAAAGTATTACTTCATAATCAGTCATTAAAGGCGACCTCTACCTCATCACTTCCCATTTGTTGTGTTGCCAGATCTGTCAAACTCTGATTAACTCTGTCAACCACGCTGCTTACTTAAAAATAAAATAAAAAAAAACACGAAAAATGGGTCAGGCATATTGTACGTTTGATGAAATATACATGTGAATGTACTCGTGTCGGTCTCATCGAGTTTGATACCAGCTCGGAGAATCAAACTGTTACATAAGCTTTGGATTTCCACACGGTGACGCCGTCTAATTGGAGATGGCAGGACCTTTCAAGAACCAAGTTCTGCTGAGATTTATGGGAGCAGCGACAAGCAGGAGACTGACACGGGGGAAAAACACAGCTTCAATGCCATCAAAATATATAATCACTGCCAACATTTCCCTTTTAAAATGTTTATATCGACTAAAACAAAAGTTGAGACAAAGAAGACTCCTCAATCGAGAAGGAGACAAAAACAGGATACAGAGGCAAAATAACATGTTTACTTGTGTTGTGATTTATTAATTACACTATGCATGAAACATCTCCTGGATGCCCTAGGACGCTTCATCAGTGATGAATCATGGGGTCTGACAACATCACACACTCTCACTCAGGCGAACCAGCCAGGGTTGATTGGCCACTCCAGTAACGCCCCGCAAATCCCCGGCAGCCGACTTCTACGGGCTCATAAAATGTCCTCCAGCAACAGCCCTGAAACTCCTGCTACTTTCCTCTCATTTGCATCCCGGATACGCTCTTCCCGGGGAGGGCACAGCCAGTTCCAGCATGATCAACAGTGGCCTTGTGGCCTCAGAGGGGATGATCGTGATCACGCGTGACGTGCTTCAGCTGCTTTCCCAGGTCAGCCCACAGCTGCCAGGCCGGGGCTGTGTTGACGTGTCCTCCTGAGCTTTTACGACACTCCATCGGAATAACCTAACGAGCGTAACTTTCACGCGAATTCTCCGACCGAGTCTCGATGCCGTTTCATAGACGCTAAAGATCCAGACGCATCTTTGTTTATGTCGAGACGACTCGACACAGGCGCGAGGAACAGGCAGCTCATTGTCGCACACTCATTAGACTGTATTTACCGGTGCAGTGACAGACAGCCTGTGGCTCGCCGCGCATACTAAATGAAGCAGATGCAACACAATCACCAATAAAAACCCCAAAACATGTTGACAGATCAGCCGTGTACCAAACAGTTCCACTGATGCCAAGGCAATTCCTCAGTTCATTATTTAGCATGCCATAGATTATGCGGGGGTCAAGCAGAGCGCGGGATATTGGTGGGAGCACAATTCATCAGAGCTGGTTTGAGAAAGGGAAAATGGTAAATGGTCTGTATTTACACAGTGCTTTTCTAGTCTTGATAAACCATTTAAAGGTGCAATACACTGCAGTTGTGCCATTCATTCATTACATTACATTGCACGTTCAAACTATTCTACATGAAGCACTTTTGCTCTTGCACATCTTTCATAGCCATTACAATGGCATATCCAGCTCAGTGACATAAAGGGACATTACTGCTACGTGGTTAAAAACATACGAATATGATATTCTAGCGCTGTGGCCTTGGGGCAAAAAGATCGGAGTTCAAGACCAGGTTGGAACCAGGGCCAGAGTTTGCATGTTCTCCCCGTGTGTGCATGGATTTCTCCAGTTCTCCAGTTTCCTCTTCCTCCCACAGTCCAAAAACATGTAGAGGTTAACTGGACACTCTAAATTGACCGTAGGTGTGAATGTGTGAGTAAATGGTTGTTTGTCTTTATATTGCTGAGATTGGCACCAGGATGGATGGATATGATAATGTTGTACTTGGTGTATTATCACGTGAATATTTTGAACTGTTGTGTTTTTGTAAGATTGATATTATATCATCTATATTATACAGGACTTGAGTGAATTTTTACTCGGTCTTGTCTCGGTCTCGGACAAAGTGGACTCTGTATTTTATTTCAAGACCGGTCAAGACCACAACTGTGGGGATATCAATAAATAGCCTGTGCATTTTTGGATTAACTTGTTAATATCATTACTGGGATTTTGCATAAATCATATTGCTTCGGGTCCAACCAATAACTTGACTCATTTATACGTTTTTGTCACCGCTAACGGCCGTCACCCCTCCCGCCCCCTTTCACACGGCCCCCACAAAAGTGCACGTGAGTGACAGGAGAAGAGGCCGTGAGAAGATGTCAGCCAACTCATCTATAATAAAATTTGGTTACCTGAACCACAAGACTTTTTGTGCATAAAGACCTCCAAAAGAAAACACAGCGCAACGGAGACGGCTGGGACCACGTCCAACCTCGGTCTTGGTCTTGTCTTGGTCTTGACCCCTCAAAGTCTAGGTGGTCTTGACTGCAACACTAGAATGCAACCCTATGCCACTAAAAACACTAAGCATTTACATGGATTTGGAGCTGCAGTTTGAATCTTTGGTGATTTTAGTTCTTTGTGACGGTTCTCGTGAACAGAAGCGACGTCACATTATTTGTACGCGGCACCGAACTGATGAACAACACTTCTGAAACTTTGAAGCCATCTTGCTTTTACGAGCGCGCCGTTGCCGTTGCTGTTGCTGTTGCTGCGATGTAAAAACAATCACTTCCTGTGTGCAGCCTGGGAATGTTAATTAACATGGCTAAGGTGGTTAAAACACGACAATTTAAAGCTGTGGTGGGCAGGCTTGCAACGGCAATTTTGATTGTTAAGTCACACCTCCAGGCTGTTAAAATATTAACATTAATTTGGGATGGAGGCTCTCTGATTATTTATACCATTTGATAGAATAAATGAGTAATCCACAAAGAAACAAATAACTCCTTGTTCAAAGAATTTCAATTAACTGTAATGCGTCTAACTGCTTTTTAATACAGTCATTCCCCCCCAACACACACACCATAGCTCTTTTAGTCAGCATCAATCTGTATTGACACATGAATATATATCCCCAGGTTGCTCATTGTTTTCCTGAGCACATAGATTAAACAAGACTGTTGCCAGATAATTGATCTCAGCCAGAGACAGGTTGAGATGGAACAATGGGATTTCTCTTCTGCCTCTCTCTGTCTATTTTCATTTGCCACGTAACTTAATTATATTCTAATTCAGCACTGGAGCCTTCTATCAATGAATATGGACAGTTCGTCTCGTGTGAACGCCACAGCAGTAGAGCAAACAGTCTGGTGAACAGATGCAGAGGAAAAATACGGCGTAACGTCAAGGCCTCTGATGATGAAATATCGCCTCGGTTAAAAACCACCAACTGCACCTATTTCATCCTCATTCTTCCTCTTGTATTTTCGATTGTGTGTTTAAGTGGCCTCTTCTTTTCTGATTCGGCTCAATCCTTTCCAATAACCTGATCTGTTTATCTAATCTGACACCGAGATGTGCAGGCTGTGGCTCAGCTAAAGCCGTTAAAGATGCAACAAAGACGGTCTGAGGATTAGTGTGCCGCACATCTGACAGATAAAAAACAAGCACGTGAGACAATGTGGGAAAAATATATATATGTATATATATATATATATATATATATATATATATAACAAACAATTTGAAATGGATGTGCATGGACATGCAAAACGACTTCTAAGATTAAGGGATGATCAGCTGTACAAGACCAAATGAAACACATGTGTGCAGTAATATTGCATAATACACTGTGCGCACACCTTTTTATTAACAACTTTGCATTTAGTTTGCAAAGAAGAGACCCAATTCAAATGTCTTCATGCCTGACTTTAAAGGAACTATATGTGGCTCGCCCCCTCAAGGTTGCCAGGTAGTTTGACGAACTATAAGGAGATACACTTTCCACAGAATGAATGAAAACAATATTTGCAGGCTGTACCTTTACCTCATTTTAATTTGACTGTGCCATTGTTTTTTTAGTCAAGCCAGTACTTCAATTCAACACGTTGCCATTATTTCTGATGACATATCATTGTCATGTTATGACTTAAAATCCTAGTAAGGCTAGGATGTGAGTACTGCAGAAACCCTAAACCTGTTAAATTAAACAACATGTATATATCTTCAAATTAAAACATGCATCAGCTTTGTGTAAAATAATCTTAACATTCAGGCCACCCTTATCAGACAAAAAAACCTGTTTTATGCTTAAAGGTGCATAATTAAATGTCAGTCGTTGTGGAGGAAATCAGTGGAGCACCCTCTAGTGGAGCGTGGATGAAAATCATTTTCATGATCTGCACTTGAACGCCTCAGAAAGAGAGAGAGAGAGAGATTTTATTGTCTGATACTGTTTGTTTTTTTATTTAAAGAATAAAATAAATAACATTTAACTATCACACAGCACGTATCACTGCCCCCTTTTTTTTTTTTAATCCTCTTCTCTCTGAAGCTCTCATTTTAATCTGACTACCACAGACATGTGGGCAGCCCTTGGAGGACACCGACATGCATGCATGTGGTGGGAACTGAATTATCAAAGTCTGCCGTCAAGGTGTTCCTGTGTTCAGACAAGATGAACATTGACGCGCTCTCCGTTCTGTGTCCACCGCTCACTGGAAATCATTAAGTCTAAACATCAGTAATGAGAAGCAGCTGTTATTCTTCACCAGCTGAGCTCACTGCAAAGATGCCGAGCTAAATGCTGCAGGCAAGCAGCAAGGGCGGCTGTGCTGCAGCCTTCAAATCCACTGCGGTGTCTTCTCTGTGTGCTGGTTACATTCAAATGCTTTCATATTATCCTATCTAGAAAACTTAGTGTGTGTGTGTGTGTTTGATGAGGGGAAATGAGAGCAGGCAGACAAAGTTGCTTTGTTTTTGTTTTCCAACTTGTTTGTGATCTTCTTAGGTGTTATTTCATGTTCACAGGCAACATGGCAGCAACAAAGGCTCACATCTTTGTGCTTACTCTGCAGGTAACAGCTCAATCCGGCTCACTTCATTTGGGATAAAATCTTTTCTACTGGATTACGATCCAATGGAAAACATAATCATTTTGTGTTTGTGAAAAGAGCTTAAGGGGCTTTATGTATTATATGATAACAAAAAAATGAACCATGAATTATAATCAGATATTAAGGAAACATGTGAAATTGAAACACTGGCTTCAGTGATGACAATGGTGCTGCCAGTTTCTATCCATCCATTGTACTGCTTTATCGTCGCAGGGCTGCTGGTGCCAATCCCAGCTCACGTAGGGCAAAAGGCCATCATGAGGTCAACATATAGAGACAAACAACCATACACTCACACCTATTGTGAGAGTTGTGGAAGGGGAGCGGAGAAAACCCACGCATTCACAGGGAGAACCTGCAAACGCCACAGAGGAAGGCCCCGATCAGGAAATGAACTTGCAACCTTCTTGCTGTGAGGCAGCAGTGCTAGCCACTGTGTGGCCCTGCAACTAAAGAAAAATATATATGTACATTTGCAGCCTGCAAAGTACTGTTTATGTTTTGTGTTATGTTTTATGTGCGTCACCTAAAAATCCTCACTAACCCCCTCAAAAACGTCTTGACCAGAGAAGAAGAAAATCAAGGGTTTGCAGTGTTGATGTGATAAAATACAGAACACGTACTTAATTCAAACTTTGGCAACCACATTCTACAACGTTCTGGATTGCGAGTGCAGTCCCCACATTTCTCATCATTCTATACTTACTATTCACTATAATTAACAAAAAGTCTGCACAATTATGAAGTTGTATCAGCAGTTGCTGGAAGGCACAAGCACACAGAGAAACAGAACTTCTAAGCAAACAACAAAAGCTTTTTAAGTTGACACCTACACTGGGTTCATGTAATTTCTGTGAATAAAACTAAAACCCAAATGAACATTTACTAAAGCTAAGAGTGTCTCAAAAAACTTTAGGGCAGATGTAGGTTTAACAGGTTCCTGTAGGCCCTACGTAAAAAAACAAACATCATTGTTTTCCTTTTGTGCTTCTTGGCTTTTATTTATTTCTTTGACTTTTGTTTTCGAAGTGCGCTTCATGGTTTAAATGTTACCTCTCTGAAATTGAGATGCTTTTGGCAGAACACTGCAGTGCCTCGGGGCCTTGTTAGTGGGTTTCCCACCAGTGTTATTGCGGTCTCATACTTAGCCAATTACATCATTTTAACTCAGTTTGCAGAAAACGCTTGTTTCTGTGGACAAAGGCTGCATCCATACCACTGTGTCTTCATTTGAACACATACATGTCAATTCTTCCCGAGTGCTTCTTATCAGCGGTGAATAAAAGCGTTGCTTTCAATCTCAGCTCATCGTTGGTCTTAAAAAAGGAAAAACAATCCCTGTTCTACTCATCATTGTTGTTTCTCATGAGTAATACTCTATGAAACTAAGCCAACAAGTGCAAAGGAATGAACTAACTTCACGTTTACATGCAATTGTACCAAATAGTCATTTAAGCTTTTAGGCATGTAGCTAATTTTACCCTGAGGTAAATCTGAAATGCCATTTTTCATGTAAACATACAAGTACTATATTTTTTTTGTACAATTTCGCATGCTTTTTTTTGCCGCGTACTAACGGCATCGTCAGAGGAACTGTGAAATAAGCGTGAGTCACTATTAATAATTTCCTATTTCCTCGTAGGTTGATCATTAAAATTAAACTTGTTATTTCTAATAGCTAGGTAAACGTTTATATTTGTATTTCTCAAACAAATGTTTGAGCCTGAAAACAAGTTTTGATTAAGTGTGTGGTGAGGGGTTTTACAGCCTTAAAACATGTATAATAATTGTAAAACAATAAAGCTGACTACTTGGCGGATTTCGTCAGTTGCGGGTTATTTTTAGAACGTAACCCCCGCGATAAACGAGGGACCACTTTATAGATATATCCTTAAGTAATTTAACTTAGTTAAAGCTCTTCCTGCCTATTTGTAAAACACCAGAATAAAGCACTTGGAACAGCCTAACTCCAACTTGAATTCCCAAAGTTGCACAATATATGTGCCTTCGTTTCAGTGACCTGATCAGTGATAGCAACAGAGACCTTTGGTCCCTGAGCTCCTCCTGGCAAGAGCAGACAGAAACAAAAAAATTCATCATGAAAATTTGATGCCAGCCCAGGCCACCCTCATACAAACCACCGGAATGCTGATTTTTAGAAGCTAACTTTGATACAGTTGTGTTCATTTGGAAAGAAACGTTCTAGAGATTTAAAAATAAAGATTAGTGACTGGCCAAAATAAAAATCTAATAAAATCCATTCAGTTATTAAAGTGATTTATTTCAGCTAAAGGGAAATGCGGAGGTTAATTTATCTGTCGATATGTAAATAAACGTTTTGGAGAAGTAGTGATCTCTATTTATCCCTCCTCCCTTTCCCCACTGCTCATCAGTGATGGACGATTATTATTATTGATGGCCATTGTCTGAGGAGGTGTGGAGACACACAAACACACACAGCTATCCTTTTTAGGACTCTGCATTGCCTTTCGTACATTTGGACAGCCTAAACAAAGCATCCCTTACCTTAACCAGAACAAATTCATTCCTAACGCCAAACTTAATCTTAATCTAATTCAAATCTTAGTCTGAAACTTAAACCTTCTGTTACTATTTGGCACCTGTCATTACCATAGGTCCCAGACCGTTGATGACCTTCACGATATCTAGAAAATTCATAAACTATGGTCTGGTGATCTGCCCAGGGTGTACCCCACTTTTCACCCTATGTCAGCTGAGATTGGCACTTCAAGGACTTGCTGAAGTCGTCCCTGGCGGCATGCAGCATCCCTCAACATGAATGGGAATCCATCGCTTCCGACAGACGTGCCTGGCGCCTTGCTGTCCACCAAGGAGAACAGACTGGATCGCAAGCGGCAAGCCAGATAGGAACAAAGACCGGACCCCAGCGCCACCGCCCCATACCCAGTGTGTGGACGCATATGCGCCTCAGCGTTTGGGCTGTGTTCTTACCTCAGACGCCATTGACGTCATCATCGCCCTGCGATGGACATCCAAGAGAGGTCCAAGACCGTTGATGACTTCCGTGATATCTAGACGATTCAAAAACTATGGACTGGTGATCTGTCCACGGTGTACCCTGCTTTTCACTCGATGTCAGCTGAGATTGCTACAGCAACCCCCCTGCATAGCGGTATAAGATGGATGGATGGATGCCGGAAAGTAGAAACTCACCAAAACTCTGTCTTTCACCAGCATGTCACGTTTGTGACGTCAGCTCCTCAGTACCGTATTCCTAAACGGTTGAATAACTGCCAGATATCAAAAGCAAAAGCAATCTTGGGAAAAGGCAATTTCCCAATGTTTACATTTTTCACACTATTCCACAGCCATAACAATCAAAACAAATCCAGGCGGACTGAATATCATGGTGGTCATAAGGGGGTTAACCAGTTCCCTAGAAATGAGGTTCCGCATCATTAGGACCAGCATTTTGTCTACATGAGGACGACCGGTCCTGACAAGTTTGGTGTTAAACAGGTCCTAAAGAGGTAACGAATACACACACACACACACACATATATACACCCACACAAGTACATTCCTGAGAGCCTCAGCGCTTTATTCAGTGAGGTAGCCGTCATACACAGGTGAGGTAAGAGTCACTCATTCCTGCTTATTATATCATGACTGTTGACTGTTGACTGTTGAGGGAATGCAGAAAACAACCCTCAGGCCACCAGGAAATATCCCAGGTCTCCCAGTGGGCTGTACACCACCGCCTCCAGGTCTAGAGGAGTTTAAGACTGCAGTACATATGAGACATAATTCTTGGTATGCAGAATATGTGGGCAAGGGACAAGGTTTTGGAGCCAATTGGTAGTCTGCGTGAAGCACAAAAACGGAGAAATACATTGACCACTGTGATTTGCATCGATGCAGAAGGATATTTATAGAGATTAGACATATACTTGCTCGTGGTGAAACAAATCCAGTTGTAGATTTCGTCTCTAAATTGCAGCTCCATTCTCACGTCTGGCGTTGCTAAATGGACTGTAAACAGTATGTGTCAAACACGAAGTGGAAGTCTTGACCCAGACATAAACTGTCCACACCGGAGGCCCCAAAATATTGGCTTTTGCCCCAAGAGGCTAGTTCATCTCTAACAATGTAGCCAATGGGTTCAAAGATTGAGGCAAAATAGCTTTATATATGGCTTTTATATATTGAGTAGCCACCCGTTGGTGACTCTGTTGATTCTGTGCTTGAATTAACGCTTATGGGAAAATGTCCCTATGTCTCACTTGACTTATGACTTTGGTAAACATTTTCCCTAGTTTCAGTTTGTCTACAGTAGCAGAGGGAGATAGAAGTAGAAGTGGACACCAGTGTGATTGACAGCTGGTATTGTCCGATGGGAGCCTGGTTTCAGGTGACGCCTCTGGTTGTGAAATATCTATGTGGTGCCAGCCAAATCACAATTTTGAAGGCTTTAGAATGTGAGTTCAGAGTGTTATTGGAGACATCGGGACTAATGTTAAAGCTCACTATGGTCATAGTCAAGAAAATTCTAATTTGCTCAGTTTCAGAAAAGCCCTCTCACTCTTCTCCCGCACACATGCAGCAAGCGTCCCCCACTCCTGATACAATGCCAGGATGTTGGAAGAATCTAAACGCAATTGGTGTCGGCTCACATCTTTGCACTGACTTTGTCGTCACATCAACATGTGAACAGTTTACTCTGTACGAACATGCCATTACTCTTAATTCTAATTTGTCTAAGTGGAACTTTGGCTTCAAAATTGACAGGACACCTGGAACTAAATATGTGTTTCATAATTACTGCACTGTTACACCACAGATTTCTAATTGGCAGGGGTTTCATTTTATTTTTGACTGAATTGCTTTGTCTAAATTGATATTCCGTAGCTCTTAGCCTGCAACAATGCACGGTTTTCCATTCAATTATAAAAAGCAATTTAATGTCCTTTCTTTTATTAACAAACTAAGCTGTATATATATATATAGTCATAAACTGACGCCTTCACATGTCTGCAAACATGGTGCATTTGTTGACCGCACGTCTGTCCATTGCTCATTAAGACTTAGTTTGACACAATAAGACTTAGACTTAGACACAATATGGTCTTTCATCTGCATCCGTTTTTGACGGGCCAGCGGATTTTATGCTGAAAGAGCATAAAAAGGCCAATGCATGAATGGAGAAATGTGTATAATTACTATATTAGTATGCATGTACTAGTGTGTAAACAAAAGAGGAGTAATCATGTTTGACATTTTGGGGGAAAGAAAAAAAAATCACTGACAGATGAGATATAAACTGTCTTCTTGTTGGCAGTGAGGAAATGAAGAGATAATGAAGTTTGTTTAACATTTGGGGCGGCAACAATTTTACCTTGACTCCACCACTCACTTCTAATGCAAGATGATGGGTCTTCTAATGGTACGTAGCCAACAGGTGAGTTTGCTCCCACGTTTATAATTGCATTGCTTTCATATAGCGGCCGGGTGGGGTAGAGGGGGGACATGGCCCATTGGCTTTAAGCCTAGAGAACATCCTCCCTATAGCTGGATGGATCAGCAGAGGAGCGACAGCATCGTGGATTAGTGCAGCCTGTCAAGGTCTGACAGTGCAGTGACAATTTAATCGCGTAACTGGCTCCCCGTAGAAAACGGAAGATGAGATGAAGGAAAACAGCGAGGAGAAGTTAAGGGGCTGTGGTCTTCATTTATGTGATTCATTTTGTCATATGAGACCCTGTTAATGCCACTGTCAACATCTCCTGGGTCCTGAGAGCAGACAAAAAAAAAGACACGGACCAACACACAGGAAATCGTTAAGCTTAACCCTATAAACCACCAATAGGAACAGCTCTGTTTATTGTAGAGACTTGACAATCACAGAAGGTTTTGTGAGATTTCATGAGCCTCCTGTCCCCCGAGCATTGAGACGCACACACACACGTAGCATATAAGCCCTTATGGTGTGGTGTTTTCACTAGTTATCCATCTGCACAGATGCTTTTATTGAAGGAAAGGACATGAAACAAATCAATGTTGATTCGAATACCAGCTAATATCTTATGTCAGCATTGCTGGCAATCAAATGTGCAAATGTTCTCATGAATTATTCACGACAGCAGATCATATGCATACTATAACCTGACATTCATTGTGACGTCTGATCAATCACAATCAATACATGCAAAAGGATAGGAGATTATGGGGCATTTGAGTGCACACACTACATGTGAGTCAACAAGTGTTTCTTATGCTGCTCACTAATCAAGGAAGAAGTTGCCATGGCGATAGCAGACAGGAGCTACCTTGAGCTTTGCTGGGCTTTGAATACACACACACACACACACAAACCATAGTGATTTAATCCTTCATGTTGAGCTGATAAAAGCAAAAATCATGATCATTAAAGATAGCGTAGCATCACTTTTATTGAGTGAAGCAGGGCAAATTCATTTGCTTTGATTTTAATTCCAACCTTTTAATTGCACACATTTTTAATCACAAATTAACATTTTGTGATGAGAGTCTTATGGAATGTGTACAGAAACTTTAAAATACCAGTTACGGGGGGAGGTTTGTTTGTTTGTTTTGTTGTGCTGACTGTGCCATGCACACCCCATGCACTGAAAACCAGCCTGGCATATAAAAGCTCAGCGGGGACACAAGGAAAGACAGATTTTAGCCACTCAGCAAAAGGCTCACGTAATAAAATGTACAGCCACTTAAAGGTACAGTGGGTTTCATGTTGTAGCTGGATATTCCTTTCTTTCCCTTCAAAGGCTGTTGGAGAAACTACGCAGCCTTCAGTTAGCATCGAAACTCATAAGATGTTTCGATTGTCAACTGCGATCTATTATAAAAAGAACATGGTGGTCCAAAATGGACACGGCTCAAGATATAAATACTGTATAAAAGGCTAAAACAACAATTCATGCAGTAACAATCAAGTGTTTGTACACTTAAAAAAAGAAATAAATCACATTTTTTGCTCATGTTACACACTGGACCTTTAAATCGACGCCCTCTTAGGAATGCTTGCCACTTTATCTTGCCGAGAAACCTTCTCAACTGGAGACTGAAGTGTGTAAAACACTCACTCTTCTGTGCCAATTTGTGGAAAAGTTGACTTGCGGGGACGCTGGAGCTGCTGGATTGCTGCTGCCTCGTTTGGTAAGTTTGTCTCACTTGAAGAGAGACCCAAATGAAGAGTAACACACACTGAAGTCACCAAATAACACTGTTAAACTTTACAAAAGGGACACAAACTTTAGTTTCCAGTTGGAAAAGGTTGTCTGAAAGTGAGATAAAGCAGCAAACATGGATCATTGATTATATTCAGGCCTTGATCATGGAAATATGAAACAAGTATGAAGTGTTTTACTGATGTAACCCCCTTTCAGCTTTGTTTTGACACTGTAATTTGGCATTTCCATGCTATTCCTATGGATTTACATTTAATTTTTTTAGGAAATTATTCAAAAACTCATGACAATACTTTATAGAAAAATACCCCCACACACACTCACTGTAGCAACATGAAGCTCTTACCATACTGAACTTGCAGCCGTTTTGCATCATCAAAGCAACACAGAACTGAACACTGGGTTGTTGATACGATTTCCATACAATTGGGAAAACAAGTAAGAGGAAGTATTTTCAGGGAAGAGACTTCTTTTTTGTTCTGCATGCAAGATAAATATTTTTCATTGAAGTGAAGAAAGTGAGACATTGCAGGTTGCCTTGATTTTACTACGGTCTACTACAGCGAGCGACTCAGCCGTTATATGTTAGAAAAGAGTCAAGAATGAATTTCTCTGCTGCACCCCCGTGCGTGCAAAGCTTGTTTGTGTGTCACTGAAAAACACAAACACACAAACACAAAGCAGCAGGTTGGGGCCAGAGCTGCAGTGCACCCTCATTCAAACTAATATCATATTCGACAACATCCACCGACCGTGACTAAAGGCATGATTTTGGTTTGCTGGGCACATGTCAGGCGGAGACTGCCGAGGCCTCACATCAAAGTCTAAACCTGCATCGCTGAACCGGTCCAGTATTTTTTAACTAACCTGCTAGAAATGATCGTACTGGGAGGAGAGCTAAGTTGAATGAAATGCATCCATGCAGAATGATCAATTACGACACAGTTATTTCCATCAGATATTATCGGAGGCCATGAAGTCCTATTTAGTCTTGCGCTCCGAGAGGACTTCAAGTGGCTCTGGCAAGCACAGCATCACTGAATTACAACTCTACTTGGAACTGTTGCAATTTGATTAAAATTAAAAATGCAAAGTGCACACATTTGATATGTGCTTTAGTATTTAGAGGCAATAATCCAGCGCTGAAATTCTGTGGTTAAGAATAAACATATTTATCCCTAAACCATTTCCCTATAAATCACGTGCTTCTCAAATTCTGTATGTGCTGCCAATTTAACAAAAAAAAAAATCCCTATTAAGAGTGGAGTGACAGTTGGAGAGGTGTGCTGTGCACTGGCAGATCAGTGCTGCAACTGGCACAGCCAAACGTGTCCCAACGGTCTGCTGCAGGTTCTGTTTGTCTCTTCATGTCCTGACACTGAATTCTTACACTGGGCATCGGCTCTCAGAGGATCACAGGAACATGTGTCATCTCCTGCGGTGTTAATTTAATCTTGGGTGCCCTAAATACGCCTTTGGCCATTCTCTACCTCTGGCATGGGAACACGCTTTGCCCTTGAGGGAGAGCTTCGGCAGCGGTGTAATGCCAGACTCTCCAACAATAAATCGAGTGCTATGGTGCTGAAGACGAGAATAGGAGCTGATGACATGCTTGTGAGAGATGGCGAGTTCCGCTGCACCTTCTTAACACATATTCCTCCACCTTTGGCCTTTTTTTATATCCTCAGGGAACAAATGTTTTTAGTTTTTTCTAACTTTTGTTCCCTCAGTGAGTGTCTCATCATCATGTTTTCTCTCCTCTGCTATCAGACATTAAAACCATGTTTCTCCTCATGAAGGCGAAGTCAAGAATTTGAAAACGTCTCATTAAACCTGATCTAAAAAGGTCTGTATTAAACAAATCATGAATTGGCTAGGTTAATTATTATGTAGAGTTCTTAATTCTTCAACCCTAAAGGAGTATGTTTTCTTTGGTATTAACATCTGTCCTCTGGGTTTCTTGTTTTTGCAGAAGCTAAAGTAAACATACGACGAGCAGGTTGATTCATGCACGCGTGATGGAGGCCTCTATTGAACTACTTTAGTGTGAGCAGCACCCAATCAAAACATTTTATGGAAATATAAAAACAAGCGCTAGCCAATCATGTCATGTTTATGTGTTCAACTTCAGTAAACTGGACATTCAAGAGAACTTTGAAGCACTTTCACTTTGCAGAGCCACTATCTTTGTCAAATTTCTTGTTTGGTCACCTGTCGGTTGCGTCAAATCCCCACTGTGGCCAGTTGTTGTTGTTGTTGCACTAAGACTTCATAATGTTAACCCTGCAACCTGTACATGCACTATCTGTTAAATGATGAACAAAGTGTTAAAGGAAATCTATAATATAAAATATACGGCCAATGTAACAAGGCTGTCGTATGTTGATGCAAAAATATTACTATATGTATATATATATATATATATATATATATGTATGAAAATGGTTATTGCATATTTATTGCCCTTAGTTTATGTGAGGCCATAGCAATGATGTGGAAGTAGGTCTTAAACTCACATTTGCATGCTTATTTTGGGCTCCTTATTAGCATTGGCAAACATGAACACCCAGCAAGAGGGGATGGGAGGTGAGGGGCTTGGCAAGAGAGGCGAGTCGGTGGAAAAAATAAATTGATACCCAAATTCAAGAAGTATCCAGTGATTCAACTGTTTTAAGGCATGTTCTGTCATCTTTACTCGTGTCATGTAGGAAAACATCCATCCATCTGTTATGCTCTTTGCATTGTGGCTTGGAGGAGAGGATGACGTCAAAAGCCAGCAGCGATCTTTAAACCTTTACTTTCCTCCCTCTCCTCTCCACTGACAGGAGGAGACAGGAGATGAGCAGTGGCTGTCATGGCGACACTGATGTGCTATTGCCTGAGGGCATGATTGATCAACAGCAGTATCTCCTGCTCCCATGAGCGGAAACACACATCTTTTTTTTTTAGTTTTAGCTGTATCCAGTAATGTGAATGGAGACTATCAGGGCTTTGTGTCAATGTACAACTTCTCTGACAGCAAAAAAAACCCCCCCGAAGATAAGACTGTGTACAGTGCAGTGTGAACATAGCAACGGAATAGGAGCAACGCTACAGCTACTTGCCTCTCCTTGTTCTGGTGTGACAGTGGTCTGATAGGGTTGAATCCCCCAACAAATCAAACAGTGGGGGGCGCCGTTTTCAGCAAACACGAGGTGACTGTACATTACCTGCTCGGCATGAGATATCTAAGATAAAGGGTAAGCAAAAGGCTGGTTAAACCACCCAGAAAGTCTGCACATTTCACAAGCTGGAAAGAGGGATAGACCCCATCCAAACCTGGTACTAACATCCTGAGTGATTGTCCTCAAATCCGTTCACAAAAAAACAAAGATTCAGAAGTGGTTTAAGGACCCATGTGGCCACAATCCATCCTCAGGACAGATTAGGAAGGAAAGGATCTGTATTGTCATTATACAACCAGAATAGTATTGTTTTTTTATACTAATTAGCCCTCCTGTATTTATTTATTAACACTGATCACCACATCATTTATTTATTTTATTTATTTATTATTTTTTTTTCAATCTCATGGCCAAGTGGAAAGGGAACTTGGCTTGTAACCGGAGGGTTGCCGGTGTGAGTCTCCACCAGGTCAAAGGGCTGGGGTACCCCTGAGCAAGGTACCCAACCCCCATTGCTCCCAATTCTAGGAAGGTTCCTGGTAGAGGATGGGTGAAATGCAGAGAAAGGATTTACACAAGGGATTCATAAAGTATAAGAAAGAAAGAAATGATCTATCTAAAAATGCATGTAAATTATTCCAGTTCCTCTCCAGGAAACGTCCTTCACTCCATGAACCGTAAGTTAAACCGTGTTATTTCAAATCACTTTCCGCCTAACACAACTCACTTTTGTGATGACTGTCATTTTCAAAAATCTCCATGCACATGTGGCGTTTCAGGGAGCAGCAATGACATTAAGGTGGCATTTCTTGAGTCAAATGATCATGTTCTTTTTCTCAAATCTCAGGCAAAAGAAACCACCTTCCAGCAGACGAATTCACAAGCCTGTAATCATTCTTTCACACAACAGGCACTCAGCTAAAGGGAAATCACTACATGGTGCCTTTAGGTTAGAAACCTCCACTCTGTCCTACAGTATGCACTCATTCAACTATCACTAATTACAGCCCACAGGGTATTTGTCTTCAGGGTCTCTTGGTGATGCTTAGCTGTCCTGATGTCAAATTATATATCATTATATTATCAAAGGAAGTGAAAGATGTAGATGTAATGTCGTTAGTCATTTTGAGTTGAATGAAAATAACCCAGAGTTGTGGATCTTATGACTTATGACGTGTCGTCAGTGAGTTTAAAATGATTCCGCAACTTTTTGTTTGAATTATTGGAATTATACAGCCTTGTTTTCTTCTACTTGTCTTTCTTTGCCATCCATCCATCACGGAAAGACACCGACGGCGCTCTTTATTACAAGGACATTCCGGATTCACCGAGTGAAACAGTGGATCGCGCAGACATCGCAGGAGCACAGAGATGCCAAAGCTTGTACACACAAATGAATGACTCACGTACTGTATGTAGATACATTAGCAAAACACCACGCCATGTACGCATTAGTCATACGAATGCCCCCCAGCATGCTTTTTCATGTGAATGTTGTTATTCCTGTACACACTGTTGGCTCTCAGAGTAATCATAGTTAAAGGCCGCATACTAATATTGAATAAAATGATGCTGTACTTCCTGCTTTGACTGATATCCAGACAGAGTTTACTTGCCCTCTATAATAAATGCAACATAAGGGAACATAACACATAGGTGGCAGCATAAGCCGGGTAATGTTGGTAAATTAGTTATCAAAGCCATTAAAAGAGCTTGTGATTGGATTTGTAACTGTTTAAGCATTTTAATTACGTCCGCCACATTATATGATGTCTTTTAGTACATCAAGGGCATATTAATAGAAGGTTGCTGTATTAACGCTGTCGGCCAGTTGGAGTTTCAGTGACTGCCTGAGGGTGTAACAAAAAAGTGAAGAAGAGGGGGGGAAAAAAAAGTAAAAGATGAAAAAATTCAGCTGCTTAAGAATGATCAAAGACAATACTTGTGAGAGCATTTTTCTTTTTTCTTCACACCTAACATTAACATGCACCTCATACCCAAAGAGGTCATATAAAACTACATTTCATACTTCTTTTAACGGTCGTCAGACAGATTTTGATCACTTGCTCCTCATGTGCATCGTTCGTGTCTCTGCATGGAAATACTTCCTTCCCTTTGTTAAGTTTGGTGGAGCAGTTAAGAGAATCTGCTGTGGCCAAGGCATCTCTGATCCCTGGGTTACTGGTTTGGGTGATTATAGATGCAGAGTTTTTGTCTTCACTGCTATAAAACAATTTTTTTTTCACAGCAAACACTTCCACTGAGAGTTCTCTCTTGATCTGAACACTGTTTAAAACCTAATATAATATTTTATTCTGAATATACGGCTTCAGAAAGTAAAGGCGTAATGCTTCGGGTCATGCTTATGTAATGGATGATACAAAGCGATGAGAACTCAAATGTCCAAAAAAAACCAAGGCCAAGCTACTAAACTACACACACATTTCTGATAACAGAAAAGAAACAGGGAACAAAAGGAAAGAGTGTGACCATAGATATGGAACTGGATTGTGTCTCAGCGCTCTGGCTCGTTCTAAAAAGTACTTGATGAATGTGTCCTTCCATTCACGAGCACAGAATGATACAACAGGTGGGTCACTGGACTCACTGCACGCCGCTGAAAAATGTCTAGTAACGACGTGACAGTGACAATATGTTTGAAGGTCACGGCACCGAACACCAAAAAAACGACACTGTGGTTGCCGTGGAGACTGCTACCGCCAAAAGAAGGACCGAAGCGGTGCTTCTATGACACACGTGTACTGACTAACCAACATGTACTGACCGATCAACGCGGCAAAACCTAAAATAATGCTGGTATGTGGGATACCGGTGAAATTGTTTAATGTAGAGTTGCTGCAGCAGACAATAGCTATGTTTACGTTGACACCAATAATTGGAATTAAAGTCTAATCATCATAAAAAACACAACATGCCAATCTGAAAGCTCTGATTTCATACAAAAATGAAATCGCCCAGTCTGTAGGACACATTAGGGACGGTGAGATAATGAGACATACTGTGAGGAACAGGTGTGGTTAATGAGGCAGGAAGTGACATGATGCATACTACAAAATAACATAAACCAGCCAAAGGTATGCAGAACGACTACAGATCCAAAGCCCAAGGAAATTCAAATTCAAAATTCAAAATTTGAATCAGAGTCAGTCATCTGATCCACTTTGACTAAGAGTCCATCAGTCTTAGTTAGGGATTCGTTAGTCCACTTCAACCACATGTTCCGCTGCCACAGAAGATATAAATCTGTGACAACGGGTAAAAACGAGTTCTCAGCTTGTTCCGACGCCTTTGCTGCAGAAATCAAGCGTGGGAAAAAAAAGAAGAAAAGTCACAGCTGTCACAGATGATGATGAGCTCAAAAAGACACAAGCCTGGAAAATGTTATCCGTCAGAGGAAATAATGATGGCGAGAGGAATGAGAGCAGGAGTCAGCTGACTGTGGTGGCCACTGGGAAAGTGATCTGTCTACGCCGCTACGATGTCAAATGTCTGTGGGCGAAGGAGGATATTCAAATGTGATCACCGCGAGTCTTGTTATTTTGAGCGTGGCACGCTGCGATCTCTCTCTCTCTCACACTCAGACATCACACAAAAACATTTACGGTCAAGTGAGCGTCCATTGAATCTCTGGACCTCCAGTGCATTTTTAGATGCATTTGCACAACGATCTTCTCCATGTTTCATTGTTCAAACCGCAGGCTGTGCTCCGAGGAAAATGACCCCAAGGTTAGTGATTAGAGCGGGAAGGGCAAAGAGAGGAAATGTCTGTGCTGAGACAGAAACTGAATGCCTCACACACACACACACACACACACACACACACTTACCTGCAGTGTCTATGAACCCCAGCCACGGTTTCGATGATGGAGCATTCTCCCTCGTTTAGACAAAAGGCCAGGTCCTTGTCTTCCACACATGGCTTGAAAACCTCCGAACGTGGACTAGGGAGTGTGGGGGCCACTGCTGCAGACAACAGGAGTGAGATTTAGTTACAAAAACAACAACAACAACAACAAAAAAACTCGCATTGACATTCTGCAGCTTAAATCAGAGTCAAATCACACAGGAACATTCCCTCATTTCATTCATCTCTGGGCAATTAGGGCTGCAGCTTTTCCAACAGTGATTTATTTTTCTGTACTAATTTGACCACTCCCCTCAGACTGAGAGAGGAGGATTCATTTCTTGTTGATTTGTGTGGGCTGAAGGCAGGGTCGCCCTTGGAACAGCTCTCTTCATTAAGGACCGACAGAAATTAGCATTTTCTTCCTCAAGATTTGTGGCCCCTCGCTGTTGCCAAAAAGAAAGGGAACTAATGATGTAAAACATGTAATTGACTGCAATAGGGCCGCAACAATTATTAACGGACTAGTGGATTCATTGCCAACAGTTTTGGTTCAAACAATTAAATCATACGAATTGTCTCGTTTTATATTAAATCCACTGGTGGCCTCTCAGGGAAAACAAAAACACAACCCCCGAATATGTCGACATCAGGTAGCAGCGTGGGATCATGGGAATTGTTGTCTTGATCTATTCGGAACAAACATGCACGATAAAACGAAAACAAAAAAACAAAGGATAACACACTGAATAACCATATTTATAATATCTGATATTACACTTCTATTATATCAGCAAAGGTGTTGTCAGTGAAGTCACTGAAGTTCTGGAGTTATCAAACTTTTTTTTGGGGCAAGAACCCCTTCAGAACAGAACAATTCTGGTTCTGGTTCCATGCCTTTGGACACTGCAAGTGACAGCCAATGCAGCCTAAAGTGTGGAGCAATATTCTTAAGGTTGACAGATTTTATCTATGCAGTAACCACTCTCTTTGAGCCTGTCATTGCTGCCACACCATGCATACTAATGGACAAATGTTTTTTCTCTTTTTTTTCCCCCCCAGGCCAGTCACGCTTCAGTCATGAAAGCTCCCAAAAGTCTGAATATCTCTTCAGTAGCACTTGTCATGCACAGTCAGGCACTATTTTATAATTTCTCGCTAATAAATGTTGCAGACCCTCAATTACTTTGAGAACCTCTGCTTTAGGTCAAATCTTTGTTAAGCAGCTCTATATTCTGGCAGCGGTCGAGAGTGTTTGCTCGGTGACGTGGGTCTTCTCAGTCCCAGCCTCTTGACAGTAAGTCCAGACCTCTCTGCACATGCACCCCTCCCAACCTCCACCACCCACACCAAAACATGTTCATGAAGTGACGTAGGGAGGAGGGAGAGGGACGTTAATGGCAGCGATGAACAAGAAAATGACTCAAACCAAATGATGGCGATTGCAGACAGCAGCTCCATCATAAACACACTTCCCGGACACTTTACGGACCAAACAACTGCTGGATTCATCGAGAAAATGATCAACAGAGTGATCGTTGATGAAAATAATTGAGAGCTGCAGCCCTGGAATGACAATTGTAGGCTTTAGTGTTATTATTCTGAACTGGGGATGAACCAATATGGTTGGTAAACGGATGAATATGATGTAAATGCTTCAATGAGCACATGCAACGTGTCGTAAAGAAAGCACCGTCATGTGACCACAAAGTCTGAGGGCTGCGTGTGTCTTAGTGACAGTTAACAGGGGTTAAAGTGTAAAAGGTATTCATATAGATGGTTTCCCCTGTCGCCCTGATGTTGTGAGCACAACTCCTCGGTGATTTCCTACAGTAAACAAATAAAACATGACGACAACGATGTTACACTACTCGGGAGGCAGAACACAGACGAGCCCGGCGATGCAGCTTTAATTCTCTTCATTTAGTCTGCGCTGCTTTCACATCAAGCAGCATGGCTGCCATGTACAAGCACTGCAATGCAGGCTTCTCCACCCAGAGTGAAATATGCACAGCTGTCAGGCATGTGGCCACAGCAACACACCAGTAATGTGTGCTATAGCATGTGCAAGCGCACGCTAATGTATGCGGGCGCTCAATCACAATCACCCACTCATGCGCACACACACACACACACGTATGCATACAGTACAGCACACATAAATTACGACTCCGCAGCGCTCTCACTCCATCATGTAGTGGAGCATTGGAAATTGGATTGACTGGTTTTACGCCCAATACCTTGCTGATACAATTGGATTACACGTCCGATTCTGCTTTCATCCGCTCATATTACACACATGCACACAACTGCACACACACGCCTTATTCTTCTAGGCCTATTCCTATCATCCTTTTGTGTCAAGTCTTTGTTGCCCCGATCTGCTGTATATCCTGGCTACTCGCCTTTTTCAGTCGAGGCTCTAAATCGACCAATCCCGTGCAGCGGAGTAAAAAAAAAAACCCAACAACAACTCAGTAATCCGTTATTTATTCCCCCTTCATCCACTTCAATCCGTGTTTTGTTTATGGTCATCGATCGATAAATCTGGGGCTCTTGATGTAAGGCCCAGGAGATGATGAGAGATTAGAGGGGACAACGGAAAAAAAAAAAAAAGATGTGTGGCGTCACCGGGGCCAATTGAGACGTAACTGTGACAGTTCATGAAATTTGACGCTAAGTGTTGCTGCTCACTCCAGATCTCCGGATGCATCTAAAAATATGTCTTTAACAGGAGACACTCCTCCAGACGGCATCTGTTGCATGCTTTGCTTTTTGATGGCCTCTCGCGCTCATGTTTTGATCAGTGCGCGTGCGCCGCATAGCAAAGTAGGACTTAAACCCAAGTTGACTCGTTCACTTTCTAGGCTTCAAAAACACACTGCATGACATCTTGTCATATTAATTCCACAAAATTCCCCACAGTGGGTTGTTCAAAAGGTCTATCTATTTCAAAAATGCAACTTTAATAATAGAAAATAGAACACACCGCCCCCCCCGTGGTCGGAACGTCCATGGAAATAATTGTTGAAAGTCCCTCATAGCTTTTGTTCGGACGGCAGCAGTGACCACATGTGGAAAACTACACGTGACACGTACAAAGACCACGTCCTGCTATTTCAGGTCAGTGGTTCTGAGGCAGAGCTTTTCTGACAATAGTGGAAAATGGATTTTGTGCTGTAAGCAAAACCGTTGATAAATTGACATTAGAAAAGCCAAGGTCACGCAGATACCAAACACCTTTTTAGTACCCGTATGAAGTAATCTTATCTGTGCTCAAGTTTTTCAAAAACTTACTAAATGTACTGTTTTTTCTCTGACCCAAAAAAAGGAGCTAAGGAAAGCTTTAGCTGATCTGTATTAGCTCCGTTCTGTCCCGTCTCCCTGGGAAACGGTTCAAGTGCACGATGAGTTAATTTGTCACATGTTGTTGACAGAGCAGAAGGGTGGAATGCGAACAGCACAAGGTCACCGTAGCAGGCGATGACACAGCACTTTGGCAATCGATGATGATGGTTGACGTCTCCATATATTTTTTTTGTCATCAGGGACAAAGATCCCACAAAACTCTGAGGCACATTCTCATGCGGACATTTTACTGGTTCTATTCTTCATAACCACAGTGACGGAGCCTGATGTGAATGTTCAGGTAAGGGTACTCCAGATTTCCAGGTTAGGTTCAAGTTATCAATCACTATTTCTCAATAAGTCCTTGAACCTTTCAGTATAATGTAAATCGAGTGATGTGTGAGAGAGAACGGCACTTTCACACGTGCTCTGGGCTCAGTGTACAGCCTCACAGTGAAATACTGCACATACGTAGCGTCACATGAGGATTTGACCAATCACAGAGCAGCTCAGGGTGACGAGGCACTCCTGTTGACTGTGGTACAACAACTACTCTGCATACAGGTCCTTTCTGGTGGCAACAACTGCAAAGGAACCTTAAAACAATGTCTGATAGTAGTAATTAATGGAATAAAACACTTTAATATTAGAATTCTGCATGTAATTCTGCAAAGTACTTCTTAAGTCGTATTTCTTTAGGATTACCTCCATTATTTTAGCCCCTTTGGCTACATCAAGAGAGAAGTCATCCTCAGATACATTATGTTTGGCCTTGAGCAATACAGCCTGTCAATTTCTTATGGGTTCCATTTTCATCACGATGGAGAAAATAAAACCTGGAGTGAAGTAAGCACCTGTCAAAGAGATACGGATCAAAATGCTACGATATTCCCCTGCCAGAAGTTCAGACAGTAATTAATCAGCTTCTTGAATGTGATGGAGAAGAATGGTGATGATGTGGGCTTCGAAGTTTTGATATAATACTTTGTGTTGTCATGTGGCGACTATCAATGAACCGCTCCTGCAGTTTGTTTTTGTATCAAAGCAGCGGTGAAAACCGATCAAACTTGACTTAATCTTCATCTTCATTATTGAGGAAATAGCTAATAAATGACATGTCCTTGCTTTTTAGTCATTATTAAGATGTAGTGTCAGGACTAATTATGACAAACATGCCATACAATTTGCCATAAGGCTCATTTTTCAACACGTTCTTTTCTTTTTTTTCTTTTTTATAAAATACAACCCCTCCAAGCATGGTGGGAAATGTGCTAATAAATGGAAGCTACACTGGAAGAGTGATTCGCCCTGGACTCTTTGAAATCATTTCCACGTCCCCCATTCTCCCCGCTGCACAAAGGCAATCCAGATTGCCAATTCCCCTGGTAACTTTCAAGGAATCCAGTGGCTGGGGATCACAGATTCAGATGATGCTTTAAGAGATCAAAGTCATCTGAGAGGAATAGCGAGGCTGGGGCTTCCTCCCAGTTGTTATCGCGGAATAGCTTTTAAGCTTAAATGTACACAGCACACACACACATGTATATTAATGTATACATTCATTCTTAAAACTGTTTTTTTTATATATATACACAAATGTATGTTAGATTCAAACCATTTTGAAACAGGTTTACATGATTCTGGGTGAAGTAATAGTGAAGCAAGACACCTGCAAACAGGTTGGAGCATGACTGAAAAGACAAATTAGCTGTGCATACACAAATGCTCCCTCAGTCATGTCTGATAGTATTGTTTGTTTTGTTTTTTTCCTTGACACATTAATGCATTTCATGATTTACATGTTGTTATTCTGAAATTACGAAGCATACGGCAGCGAGCGAGAGGCACAGGGCATCATTAGGGAGTTAGGGAGCACAGTACCTACAAAGCCAGTCACACTAATTAAGTGTTTTTATTTTTTTAAAAAACTGTTGTCGTCGTGGACCGACATAATCTGCTGTACCCCCCCCTCTCCCCCAGCACAGGGCCCCAAGCAATTGCCTGCTTTGTTTGTTGTGTTTAAATTTTGTCACATTCTGTGATTATCTTGAATGTAACAAGTGGGAAAATATTCTATTCACCACGCTCCGCTGTTATTACCAGAGTGGCATAAGTCCCCACTGTTTCACAGTCCCACTTTCACTTTTTATGCTTGATTACCCTCAACGGTTAATCTTTTTACACCCCCCCTCTCAGGTCGCAGTCGTGTTTATCTTACAGGGGGTTTTGCAGCCACGTTTCCAATCTAACTTTAAAATGTCACATTCTGCTTTCATGAGGTTTGGAAAACTCTTGCCAGACAAAGTATTTGATTTCCTCCATATGCAGATCATCTGCACTCGCAAGTTAAATGTAGAGAGACGCCTATATGAATGCAGCGGAATGCACGCAGACGCATACACTTACTGTGGACAGACTGTCCTTGGTAGAGACAACACGAGAGACAATTCCATTTACTACTAGCATTCTCCCTCTATGGCTTCCTTCTAATGTGCTCATTAGTGTTCCGATGCTGAGCCTCATCCCCCAGGAGACACTGGTCGAGAGAGAACTGCCTGTGTTTACTGCAGCACACATCAAAGGCAGCCTTACTTCGTAAAGGGAGAGTTCTGAGAGAGCCTGCTGATTGCTTACCCAGCATGCACTGCTGTCTGTTAGGACAGAGCCATATTCAGAGAAATATATTCCAGTGAATGTGGACAAAACCGCCAAACGGCCTTGACAAAACTCAAAAGCACATCCACGTACAATGGCACCTGTTGATAGGAGTTCCGCGGCACTCTCTCACTATTAACGCGGTTTTATAAGATACAAATCGTGAAATATGTTTGCAAATGAGGAATTCAAACTTTCCGAGGCACTTCAAATGTGTAAGTGCTTCTGAAAGTTTCATTTGGCCTTCTACTGTAAATGTGAAGGCCACACCAGATTGCTTGATTAGGTTACTGAGCTCCACCACAAAGCTACTCGCAGTACTCAATACTACACAATATATAGTTGTAGGGGAGGTCTATTAAAACAGATCAATTGGTCTAATCTTTCAAAGGTTAAAGTTATGTCACAAAGGGCAAAATGGAGGCAATTAAATCTGTTTTTTTTTAAACACTTACTGATAACCTGAGTTATCACTAGGGTAACTACTGAGAGGGAAAACGTATAGTTTCAGAAAAAAACACAATTCGATATTGATTCTTTGGTCAATAATATGACATGTGTATAAAGTGATACTATGACCTCATTTTAGAAGACTAAATTCATATCAACTCTCCAACTAGCCAATGAAAACGTCATTTGACACATTTAATGTAGCTCCGTTTCTCTTTTGTCTTTTCAAAAACAAGCGTGCGCGGACAATTCGGAGTGTTGTCACTTTTACACTGATGCACTTTAAGGGTGCAGCTCACTGAATCATTATACTGCTCGACATGCCCAAATGAACAGGTATGAAACGAATCACGTCATTTTCGAAATCTACAGCAGAACACATGGCAAGACATGGTACACTGTTTCCTTCACAGAGAACCAAGCAGCATACGTTGATATTCAAAGTGAAACAAAAATGCAATGAGCCTGTAAGTATGAATGCAGGGCCTTGAAAGATTGTGGGCAAATTATGCAACAGTGGGATATAGAATTAAACAAAATTCAAGGAGATGTTGTTGCAACCTGACATAATACTTACAAACACACAGTCCCGGTCAATACGTATAAAGCTGCAGGCCATTTGATACATATGGTGTAACCTTGTGAGGCCTGTTTGTCAAACACACACATGCAATCTTGTACCCCCGTGTCTTGCATGTTTATTGAGACGACAAGCCTTGGGAGACCTTTCTGTCCCTGACCTGACACATACAAATAGTAGGTGACCCACAGAGCACTTGGTTAAAGGTGGCAGTTGCTGCCTGTGAGCTGGGCTAAAGACCAAGCAGCCTTGGTTGCCGTGACAGCCCAGTGATAGGCGTTCGATAGGGCATTTGTCACAGTTACTCCATTTGCCCTTCAATCCTTGCTCAGCGGTGGTGGCTTTGAAGCCCCAAGCTACAACATAGTACATTAATTGTCTAATTATTTTCCATAGAAGTGTCATTTTTTTTTCCATCGAAGTGTGCAGTTGCAAAGCAGAGGTCGACAGATTAACAATTTCAGCCAATTAATCACCTCCAATAGGGCATTTTCATTGCTATTGGTATCAGTGGACTCTGGCTGGAGATGGCTCCGCAGCCATGGCTGCCACTGGCTGGTAGCACAATTAATGGGTCAGTGGCTATATTTGTTCGTTTAAAGGGCACTTCTGCTGTGTGTGTGCGTGACTTTCTCCTGATGATTAATCACAAAAACAACTATTTAAAGGCTCCGTGAGATGAAACACTGCTGGATCCACAAAAGACCCGGCACACGAGAGGTCGTGTGAATAACGCACAGTGCACAGAGTCCACAATGTTTTGAGTTTAGAGGTGCATTCAATGAACCCTGCAAATTGTATTACTTCTGCAACCACACATGCAGCCCATTAACCTGACCTGCTTGCTGAAGTGTTTGAGGAACCTTGTAAATTCCATCACTTCTGATGGATGCACACCCAATTAAGTAGTCATTAGGTCATTGGAGAAGTATCAAAATATGCTCCGTTTTTAACATCATAACTTCCATTCTTCATACATTGTTCACTTTTTATCTGTTAATATTGTAAGGACTATTGTTATAGCTAATTTTATTAGAGTATCATGACTATTGACTGATATTCATTATCCCTTTCCTTGGGGAACGAGGAGAAGGGGCTATCATTCGATTAATGGGTTATCAGATTGTTCATGCTTCAGACTATCCTTATTGTATCGGCCTCTACTGCAAACATTTTTTCTGATGGTTCATCCGGGAGATAACATCATTGCAGGGTGTGTTCAGGAGTTTTTTGTCTCGGTCACAGCAACACCTTTGCGCATAGTCATCATCATCTTATAGCGTCTCGATTAAATGAACTAAAAATGGTTTCAAATATGTTCACAAAGGTAGGCCCAAAGCAGCAGGTTAATAAAGAAGAGGCCCCAAAAGACATCACGTATGCATTAAACCTTAGGGGAACACTTCAACCCCTGATGAAAAGTATTAATTATCCACATTATCTCCTGACCCCGTGGCAGCTGAATCTTGATTAAACTTTGGCTGATCAGCGCTCACGCAAGTGAGTCCCTGCAGTTCCAAACCCCTCCTTTTCCCAAAGCATCTCCAAAACACATCATAAAATAAGTGGCCATGAAATTTCAACCGACGCAACGTAGTGTTTTGCAGCCAAGAGACTGCACTGTTGGTCCAAACTGCCTGTGCTGCATGTGCTCTATCAGGAGGCTCAGCTTGTTTGTTTTCTGATGTGCACTGTGCTACCATTGGAGGTGCACTATGTCTGCACTGTCAGACACAAGCTGCATCACCGATAGAAGACGTTGTACAAATATTGGAGGCGCTGGTGCTGCCATGTGAGGCCGTATGTAATTTCGAGTGGAACTGTTACTTGGGTGTGGGGAAAAAAAAACACACCAACTCAGCACTCCAGTCTTCTGCAGGAAGAAGACAACAATTTAACACGTTTTGTTTACTCCTTAACAAAAAAAAAAAAGCTGGGGTCTGTGAGTGTGAAAAAGCTTCTAATGGACCCTTTGCACAGCAGCCATTTTGACATGTTTTTTGCAGGAAAAGCGCAGGTGTTAAAGAACACATTAACACTGGCGTTGGTCAGCTCATCTAAGTCAGGAAAGTGTGACAGTGGACCAGCATCAACCCAAGAAAATGCCACCATTAATACTACATGTGTGCTTTTCCTACTGTGACCAGGTTAAAATGGCTCCTGTGCAAAAGAGCACATTATACGTTAAAAAAAACTAGAAGTAGAACTCAATTTTAAACTACTAAATCGTATCAAAGTCACACACCAAGGTAACGCAACTGGGAGTCAAACTACTACTGGATATATTTGTTCGACCAGAGCCAAGTTGGCCTAGGTGCTCTGTGGAGAAAGCTGTCGAACAGCAAGATAAAGTGGTGAACATACCGTTCAAGGTCCAGTGTGTAAGAATTAGTGACATCCACCGTAGTTTCCCTGTGACACGGAGGAGTGAGCACTCCTCTGCTTTCACATATCCATAAACACATGATCTGTCTTTGTGGTGAAGTGGAGCTTCTGCCTCAAACACGAAACACAGGTTTGTCTATTCAGGCCGCCATCAAGGCAAGGTGGTCGGCGTTAGTATAAAGCAATGCCCTTGCCTACAGCACATGTGAAAGCTTTCACATGATTTTTATCTTGAAGTGATAACGTGCTTCTATAAACATAAATATGGCTGCAGTATTCAATTTCTGTCAATAAACTGTGGCCTTTTGTTAGGTTTCCCTCATGCCCTTGCTGGCCGCCATGTTTTCATTGAGTGTCAGCATTCCTGTCCTGTACTTGTTCTCAGTGTGAGGGGCCAGCAGGGGGTGCACACTGCTTAGGAGGCACTGAAGAATATGTGTACACAACCTGAACAATTTAACTTTTATTTAAGTTTCTCTTGCAATTATTGGATGTTTCAGGCAGTGTTGTTTTTGGCTTTTGGACTAAAATACTTGTTAGTTTTAGTCACATTTCAGTCATTTCTATATGTGATAGTTTTAGTCGACGAAAACTCAGAAAGGTTTTAGTCCAGTTTTAGTTTAAAAAATAAGAAAAAAATAAGTATAATCTGTAAAAAAATTAATTTATGTCAATAAGTATTGGAGATTGCTGTTGGGCAGAAACCTTTAATCTCAACCTCTTAATTTTCAAGTTTTTTTTCATGAATTGACGCCTACTTCATCATACAAGAGTGTCACACATAGAGTGTGAAAATTAAATTTCCTCCACCGCACATTTCAGTGCGCCCAAACCGCGTCACGTCACCAGGGTGGGGAGCGAAATGGGGCGCCAGGAGTCGGCGGCGCCGTCGCTATCCACCTGACCCGTCTTGAAACCAAGGAACCAAGGAATTTTTAGGTTTTAATTGACAGATTACGCGCACAATAAGCAGAAATGTCCATCCATCCATCATCGCGGGGGGGGCTGTGCCAATCTCAGCTGCCATAGGACGATAGGCGAGGTACACCCTGGACAGTTCACCAGTCCATCGCAGGGCCACACACACAACAAACAACCATTCACTCTCGCACTCACTCCTATGGTCAATTTATAGTGTCCAATTCACCTAATCCCCATATTGCATGTTTTTGGACTGTGGGAGGAAGCCGGAGAACCCGGAGAGAACCCACACACACACGGGGAGAACATGCAAACTCCATGCAGAACCAACCAGGGCTCAAACCCGGGTCTTCTTGCTGCAAAGGCAGGAGTGCTACACCAACCGTGTGGCCCCAATAAGCAAGTCTGACAAACTACCCACTAACATTTCACCGTCTCGTCATCGTCATGAAAAAAAAGGGGGCGTCAACGGAATCATTTTGTCATCGTCGACGAAAACAACACCGGCTTCAGGCTCTGTGGGGTTAAGAGGGTGGACCATATACTGTAGCTTTAAGAGCACTGGAATCACACTGCAACTGAACAACATTATACAAATATCAGACACAGACAAAGTAGTATTCCAGTTAAAAGGATGCATTAGCATGAATACTGTCAGGTAATTATCAGTACAGTGATGTGTTGGTTTTTTTGCCTTTGGGGCTTCCAAAGATAATTTGACACCCCACTTCCACATCACTCTGTCAGTGACAGTGATGAAGCCACAATGCTCACAGCCTTTAAAATGGCTTTCGTGGCAGTGAGGCTGTGACAAGTGGCAGAAGTTGTTTTTTTTCTTCTTCTTCTTCTCCTTCTTGCAACCCACACATCCTCCCGTGCCTGCATTATCCGGCAATCAAGGTCAAAATGTAATCTGTCACACGTTATAGACTCACTGTTTAAGAGCAGAATCAGTAATGAGGTTTACGTGAACACTCACACACACAGAAGAGTATTATTAGGCGATGCAATTTCTCCCGCTCGCGCTCATTTGTCTTCGCAACCCATTTGCAATCATATGGAACTCGACAGACAATTTATCCTGATTCATCGATTGTAATTTGTGGTGTAATTATCATAATAAACCACCAGGAGGGATACAACTATGTTACTGCTTATGGTTTAAGAAATGAAACAAACGTGATTTGCTGCACTGCGTGGTGCCTACTGTGTTTGGTATGTATTTTTATTCGGTGGCTCCGTTTTTCTGAATAACTTTGTCAGGGCAGAGGATGTTTATTAGCGCGGCAGCATGTGCTCCAGAGCACATTAGCGCTGTGATGTGCAGCAGACAGGCATGAACAAACTTAAAGAGTGCCCCTGTCTCATAATCAACAGAGGCTGACGCACTTTAATATCATTATTATCATTACTTACAGAGCAGATAACGGAGAATAACCAGCAACTGGAGAGATAAATTTGAATCTATCAAATGCATATTTAATGAGCTCCACGGCTTTAGTGCTTTTGCCAGAGCAATGGCAAAATGAAGTTGAGACTTGGATTACAGCGGACACAAGTGAGAGCCTTCCTGGTGTTACGCTGAAATACACTGTACATACATATGCTGCAGTTTTGTTCAAGCAGAGGCCAAATAATCAATAATGTATCACTGTTTACAAAAAGGCCGTGTCAGGGGGGAAAATCATAGATCCGTACTAGACATTTTTGTAAAAGTGAAAGTGCATCAAAATCAAATATAAAAGGTGATGTATAGCTAATGTCATCAAAATTGACTAGTTTTTTTTATCATGCATCCCTGTAAAAACATCGGCCATGCAACATTTGGCATTACCCACGTGAACGCTCACAGTGCAACGAAATGAATACGCTAACGCAAATTAACATTAAAATAGATTTTCTCTTCAAAATATTCTCTCAATAAACTTTTCTTTTCACAACAACGTCACGTGAAGTGATGTCAGGTAGCCATTTGAAGAGGTTAAAGCATATTCTCAATTTCCCCTTATACTGTGAATCCCATTTATTTTGGTCAGGGTAATCTTTAAAGGTAACTGTCGTGTTATCCCATGATAATTCATGATAATGTATAATCCCTTTAAATAAATAAGTAAATAAATAAAAAGATTTTCTACTTGAACCAAGTGGAAGCTTTCGACACAAAGATAAATGACATCCTTTGTGGTTTGTGAAGACCACTGCAGTTCCCATAAATGTTGACACACCGGAAACCTTTCAATAAACACAATCACAACCAAATGAGTAACAATAACATGACGACAACAATGATTGACTGCAATCTTTGACACTCGCGTATCCGAGTGTACATGCGCGCAGCACATCGCCATCAAAATATTTATTTCCATGCAAAGTTCCTTTGTTCTTCATAACAATCCACGAGCGGTGCCAGCACACATTTCATCAAACGTGACATATTTGGCTTAATGTGTGTCTCACTGTTACCACACGGCTGATGCCACACTCGGTTTGTCTTGGCAGCGACTGTTTCCATCTGCCTCTTTTCGTGTTTAAGACTATATTTAAAACGATGGCAAAAAAAAAAAAAAAAAGTAAATAAAAAGAACCCCCAGGGGCTCTAGACGTTCACGGTTTGCCAGAGGAATCCGGAGGAGAGGCTGGAAATTGCAGCTGAATGAGCACCTGATTGCATCTTCATTTACTTACTGGAGCATCTGAGCTGACATAAGACAAAAAAAACAAAATAAAAATAAATGTGGAAACATGTAACATGCATTGCCACTTATAAGAATCAGCATTTTCATGTCACCATAATGATCAAGAAAAAAAATCCAGCATTTTGTTTTTATCTCCCTTCCATGAGCATTTACCCTGCTCCCGGTTTAAGCCTGCCAACAATATTTGAATTGGAAATAGCTTGGAATACACAGCACGTTTTCTGCAGCACTCGTCTCTGATGAGAGATAAGACAAAGACAAGAAGGAAAAAAAAAAAGTCGGGAAACCTAATTTGCCTCGACCACACTGTGCAATTTCCTACAGTCGGAAATCATGGATGTTATTTTTCAAATGTTCAGCTGACCTTGCCCTTTCATTTTCCTCCAGATTTCAACAGTAAAATGACTTGAGGGCAGTGGATTAAGTCAGGGAGAAGAATCCATTAAAAGTTTTTTTGTCATCTTTTAGGGATTTTTTTTTATCAATTATTCATTAATTTTATCAAAATGTCCCCAGTAAAAAAGAAACTAGACATGTGTGGGTCAAGAGCAAGAATGTTTTTGAAATGTTCTGTCACGTAGGGGAAGTATATTTATTTGAATACAAATCAAATAAAAAAATATAATATATTTTGTGATCACCGGCTTCTTGGTTGCCGTCTCTCTGATTTTTAATAATACAGTATATACCTGAGAGGACAAGAGGAGGGGAGTGGGCAGCATGCAAACATAACCAAACACCACTGGATATATATATCTTCATTTTTTAAAGTTCTGTCCTTCTTTTTCTCCCCTTCTTCTGCCTCATTGCAATACGTTACATCCGTGCGACCGCACGCCGCTGCAGAGATGCAACCCTGACATGCATCCCTGTCTCAGCAGGAGCCGAACCAAGAGCAGAGGAGTTGAATGATTCAACTGCGTGGAGCAGAGCTTCCTGTCGGCGCAGTTGATTAAAATTCCTGTGACCAAGAATGCAGGGTGTGATGTACGACGAGCAGGTGGTGTGGGTTTAATATGCATGAGCGGACGGCTCCTGCATCTGCAGACTGGCAGTCACTGAGCTTGCCTGTCCACTGCCTTGGCAGCGCTCTTGGCATATGGAGCCACTGAGGGCATACATGAACACAGCGGTGTGGCTCGTCTGAGCACCCACTGTTACTATTTACCCATTTTTGGTGGGATGGCAACTAGTTACGTGTCGGCTCAGAGGGGCCAAGATGAAGGTAAAAGGGGGAGCAGATTTCCGTCGTATATTTGATTGATTCGATAGAAACAGCAGACAACATCAAAAGGGAGAGGGATTAATGGAGCTAGTATAAAAATTGACTGGGATGCTCACTGGGGAGAAGATGCGATTAGCTCCTGCACCACCTCATCTGGTGATTCTATTGATATGCGAAAAAAAAACAACCAAGCACAGTCCTGCTTTAGATTTTTGAAGGAGGAGGGATGTCAGCTTAGTGAGCACTGCCTTGCATTGTATGACACACACAGACGGTGTTCCTGAAAGGCTTTAGCGCTGCAGTTTTCAGGCAGACCTATAGAGTTAGATTCCATGCTGTTGTGTGTGCATCACACAAAATGGTGCTGTTTCACCCCCAAGTCCTTGATTTAGTGTGTGTCACTAGAAATCCATAGCACACTGTAATTTTAAGGTCAGGTTTGTCCAAGTTGGTGACATCAGCTGTCCACCTTAGATTTTGTGTAGTGTGGTTGCATGAGGTAATGAAATATAGTCCAAGAACCAGCCTGAGAGATGAAGGCTCACTCACTTAATGGAACCATGGCAGCAAAAACACACGGGGAAAATGGATTTTAATCCTTCAACAAAAGGCTCATCTAATAAAATCGAAGACAGATTATTTCAAGAAACTGTTCACCATTTTGTCCCACTTTTCTGACTCCAAAGTTAAGTTTGTGAACCAATTACTCTCCTGCACCAAATTTCACAGAGAACATCGGCATTCTTAGCCGAGGGAAGGCAGGAGCTGCTGGTCTACTGCTGCCTCATTTAGCAAGTCTGTGCCACTTAGGTACATCCGAGCGAAGAACTTCAAACACTGAAGTCGCAGAATAACACATTTGAACTCTAATGACGGAGGCACCAAAGAATCAAGAGCTGCCGAGTGGACGTGTTCCGGGAGTGACACAAAGTCAGAAAAGACATTACAGAATAGACAAGACGACAATTAGACAAAGAACAAGCTGGTTCGTGTGCAGGAGACACAACCCCTAACTATCTTTTGAAGAAGAAGTGGTCACATTATGTACCACACTAATGCTTAGATTTATTTTCATCACAGTTTGTGGAGGTACACACTCACACAATTCACCAAGGGAGTGGTTCAGGCACTTTGGGGCATGAGGAACTGTGGGGGGTTCATTGAGCCAACTCTGTCTCTTTCCTTGACTCCCTCAAGTCAAATTTTGCTTTGCTGTCCAAAATATTGTCACTCTGAAGTTCTGCAGTGAAAAAAGTTTCATAATAGTTCTGTGACCAACTGTGTTGGACATGGATGAGTGGTTCGAAGCACCAAAGCTTTCACTTCCCTCTCCGCAGCTGAAGCGAATAACACAAAGAAATATCCCAGAATTCCTCGCCCAACTGCCCTGTTTCCATAGTGTCTGTGATACACGATGACACCTTATGTAGTTGTGGGGTAGTCATTAGATGAATCGACATAATTGTCATTAGATTTGTTGAATAATCATAAAAGAATGATTTCAGTTTGGAGTTCATCCCTGTAATTGTGCACAGTCACGTGAGCCTCAGTTTTTCCAGTTGTTCTATGCCTCTTCCAACCAGCAGCCATTTCTAATAGTGCAGATGAGTTAAATAAGTTACATTACAATTACAGCAAAAGCACCGAGAAGATCAATACCTGCTTGTGTCTCTCATTAGCGTTGGAGCCAGGATCGCTTGGAAGGAGATCAAATGGGCTCAGCAGTGATTTTTCTCGGGGATCGCTGTGAAAGCTGTTTACCAATTAAGAGAGATAATTTGAAATTTCAAGGAACAAGTCATTTGTACGAGAATGTATATTATTATTTCACATGCTTTGGCTGTTGTGTTTTTATCGCACCAATTTAGATTTTGTATGAAGTTGTAAAATCACTCTAATGAAGAGTGTGATGAAGGTCTGACTCACTGAAATATACAGTATTTTGCATGAAGTCAACTTCATTAACATACCTGTTAATAATAGTGGCATTTTTTGTGTTAATTAAAATGTTCTTTCTGAGTTTTCAACTGCACTGCATGCGCTGTTGTGGTTTATATTCTGTCGTACACTCTACTATAAATACACTAAATAGTTGTCTATTTATGGCAATTATCACAAACATCTGCTGTGTCACGCCAGGCACATTAACATTTTAGTCATTATCTACTGTATATTGCTAATGGTTAGTCCCATGTGTTCTTACAAGTACAACTGAGGGATTATGGCTATTATTTACAGGGGTCTGATATGGAAATAGTCATTGTGTGATGATAAAAAAAAATATATCCCTCTCATTTCATATCAAGCTGTACTGTTTATTTTGTTGGCCTGCATAACTCTCTTTAAGCCAATATGTTTGAATTATTCAGATGTTGCTTTCCGTCAATTCACAGAACACAAATGCAGACAGGAAATTAGACAACACAAATAAACGCAGACAATAGCGAACGCAACATAAAGCAGGATGATTCAGCATGGGAGGAGGAACAAAAACCTACTGTACCAAGGCCACTGCAGTAACATGGCTCTAGTGATTATATTCGTCAACAGCAATTTAGGGAAAACACCATTCTGCACACACCCCATAATTGAAAAATCACAGAACGAGGCTTAATGCTGCAAGTTTGTTTCAATTTAGGGATGTTAGTGATTAACTGTTAGTTGATTCATGGCTGTTAAGAGTGTAACCAATGAAGCATTGACTAGATAACATGTGTTTCCTTTATCACTTTTGTTAATGATAGCAAGTGTTGTTTATTAACTCATTCAACTCAATCAGTGAAGGAAAATACAACCCTAGTAGGGTTCCTTTAAGGGTTTCTGGGGGGCCCCCCCTTAAAGCGTCCCTGCCACCTACACAAGAACTCTAAAGAAGACATGAAGCAGACAAAAGCAACATGTCGGGGATAATGTGAAATTGAAAGGATCCAACTCTGTTCCTTTAAATCACAAAGCCAACCAAAACTACAGAGACGGGTGGCGATAAGAGCTTCTGTTATCTCTTTACATCTGAAAAGCAATGGTTCTATTGCACATGATTTTAAATAAAGGTATGACTTCAGAGTAACAAAATGTTTAGGCTATTGTAATCTTGATGTGAAATTACCTTGATCAAACCCTGACAGTTTGTTTACCCTTTTATTTACCGCTTCCTTTAGCTTTAGCTGCCGGATTAAGAACACAACTGCGAGCTGGGATATAACTGCGAGTGAGTTTTCATGTTTGCATAAATGTTGCAAGTCTAAAATTAAGATGCCCGCAAACAGCTTTGATGCTGCTCTTTATTTAGAATGCAATTAGGTTATAGTGACGAGATACTTTATTTATATTCCTATTACCGTCACAGTGGCAGAGTATTAACACCGACTGATTCACAACAGCTAGTAACCTGTGGAAAGGCCTTTCATTTCCACTGATTGACTCTTTTAAGCTCTCCGTAGGTAGCAAATGTGTTTCATCTGCGCTCTCTAATTTCACCGAGGTGCACGGGCGAAGCATGATTGCAGACACCAAATCAACAGTGGCTAATGCGGTACGGCTGGTGCAACAAACACCGGGCTTTTGCAACTGAGGCACGCAAACCTCTGGTGTTCCTAAAACAAAAACGAAAAAAAATATGTTTGGTTGTCCTCCCAAGAAAAAGATTTTCGGTAAATCCACAAAAAATATTATTACGTTTGCGGGACGATGGAAGGGTCAACAAAGCAGCATTGAAAACAACTAAACTTTCATTTAAAACATCATAATTCCATCGCATTAATGCCCACGAGCGCGTGGGTAATCCCAAGTTAAACAATAATAATAATAATAAAAGGTTACCGCCAGGAACAGGGACTTAACCAAATAATTGAGTCGGCATTATGTACACCTGCATTGAGACATTCAGAGACACATTTGTAAACACAATGAAGGGACTAATTGGATTACTTTAATGATAACTAGCTTGGAAAAACTCACCAGGGGTACAACGGTTAATCCCAATTATAAATCCCACTAACTGTGCTTCGTACAGACAAAGCAAAGCACTGATGAGCTTGGCTTCCTCTTCCATTAGGCACATTCCCTTTGTCACCCCATTTTGCTCAGTATAGCCAAGCATATCTTGGGGACAGCTGCCTTACCTCGCCATTCTCTCTCTCTCTCTCTCTCTTTCTCACAAGTTGCAGCACATTCTCTCTGGCACGACCAACTCCAAGCAACTCCAGAAAATGGAGCAGAAACACGCGCCGCTCCACACACCCGCAAACACCCGCCGCTCTCAATGGAGCAGTGGGAACGGGATTACATGCCTTTTTTCAGACTGCTCACTCTCAGCAGAGAGACACGGACATGATCCAATCATGCAGACACATGCAGAAACAAGCAAAAGGTTGCGCCTGGGCCTCCCACTCGGGCGAGCTTGTCGTCAGCGATACTTGACAAGAGGGAGAGGAAAAGCAACACAACAGTGATAATGTGACAGTTTTAAAAAGATTAAGGGGGGAACGAGCAGTGGGAGGCGAACATGACAAGAAGTTTGTGAGAAGCACTGAGTCCTTATGACACGGCTTTCAAAGTGCAAGTAGCTTTCGCACATTTTGGGTTAAACAAGCTGTGAGGGAGGGTCTTCTCGACATATTAAATGGCATTTAGAGCCAATAGTGCTGAATGGGCTACGATGCCACATGATAACACAGCTACAAACCCTGAATCTGAGAATGAATGGTTAAACCGGAGCTGACGCACCTGAATGCAGCACAGGAAGAATCACACGTAGCTTTATTGGATGTAGCGTCCCCCGACCACAAGATGAGTCATCAACTATCTCCAAACTGATTTGAGGGCATAATCTCTAAAATCTAATAAGAAGGTTGGAACGGCAGCTCTTTTGGTATTATTAGGTTGTGTACAGGTGTGCAGGTGACACAAACCATGTTTGATATTGATTTTGAAGTCATTGGGACTTAAATGTCACAGATTTCATTTAGCACTTTTTAAAACAATGTCACAAAATATGCTGGCCTGTAAAGCTTTCCTGACGTACAGTAGTGTGTAGTGACTCTGCAGCTCTGACGGAAACGAAACGAGGGTTGTTCAATTGTCACAAAGCTCTTTCTGCAAAAGCGGCACCGCATTTAGTTTTAAAGGTGGTTCTGAGGTGTAGTATGGATGTAGGCTGGGGCAAGGATGGGAGCTATGACTAGTGTTTGCTGAGGAGTCTGCATGGCTGCTGCATTCTGTACAGTTTGAAAATGAGAGACGGCTCCTTGGCAAACAGATGAGATGATGGTATTACAGTAAGTGAAGCGGGAGGAGATGAAGGCTAAAGGTCCTTGTGGAAGAACCATGTTTTATTCAGTCTTGTATGAAGTACCTTCAAGGGATACTTGAGTAGAAGTACAAGTATCTTTACCGGAAAATGACTTTGGTAGAAGTTGAAGTCACTTTTTATAACGTTACTTAAGTCTTAAGTCTACATTTTAAGTCTTAAAATGTATGACATGTACTGTACTTAAGTATCAAAAGTAATTTTCTGATATAAAATGGTGGTAGAAGTAAAAGTATTAAAAAAGTAAGGAGGGTTCAATACCTGGCTCTGCTAGTCTATATGTGTCCTTGAGCAAGACACAATATAAATACAGACCATTACCAACTAATATAAATAACAAAGTAAAGCACAGATACAGTTACATTGCAACATCGGTTTTATCTTTGAGTTGCAGGCGGCTAAGATACATCTAGTTCATGATAGGCACATATGCAGGCGACAGGTTTGTTACCCTGAAGCAGCGGTGCCAAACACATACTGCGTTGTATTTGTAATTACCCAGATTTGTCACGGCGGCACTGGTAATGCACAGGGAGCGGCAGCACTGGTCCACAATGCTCAATCAGTGAAATCCTGTTAAACCCCCCTCCCACCGGCCATACAGGAGTGTCTGCTGTCTA
Organism: Solea senegalensis; assembly: GCF_019176455.1. Lineage (NCBI taxonomy): Eukaryota > Metazoa > Chordata > Actinopteri > Pleuronectiformes > Soleidae > Solea > Solea senegalensis. Next base: position 14,672,789 of record NC_058041.1, read on the forward strand.
ATTCTAGCCAAATCACGGCCTGTTTAACACCACACCACCTGCTGTGTTTATATGCATGAGTGTATGGCAGAATGAAGCAGCCTGTGTTTGTGTGTGTGTGTTCAGTGCTGGTGCCTGTGCAGGAGTGACCTCGTTCCCCACAGGTGAAGCCTGATTTCCATAACAGCAAGCTTTTTCTCATAGTATAATTTAACTGTACATACAATGCATATATCGTGAGTAGCGCTAATAAAAGTAATCGAGCGTCTTTAAAATGGCTCCCCCCAAAAAAAGGACTTGAATATTTGATGCAGGAGCAACTGATTGATGGTGATGACTCCTCCTGTCGCATGAGAGCCGTTAAAATCCCACTAAAACGTATCGCTCCCCCCAAAATTCCTCTCCTCCATTCTCCTCTGCAGCCTCCATCAAAGGACGTATGAAAACATTAAACGTGATGGACAGAAATGCTGCGCATGAGTGATGGTTGTGTTCTCAGAAAGTGGTTCTCTCCAGAGCCTGACGTTCCCTAACAGACATATTCATCAAAGAAGTTTGCTCAGAGCCATTTGGGGATGAATACAATGCGGTCCCCTCCCGTTCCTCCAAACAACAATGGCGCCTCCTCTTAATATGTCACACTCAGCGAACGCCACAGGCAAATATATTTTACTGACTGGATGTTTGTTTTCAAATTACTGCAAAAGACTTCTCCTTGAGGAGACAAAGGTGGCGAATGCCGCAGTGTGAAATGCTCAAACTTTCTTTTTGTCCATTTTTAGACTTTGGGCAGTTTTTAGGCACATTAGCAGCAGAAGCAACAGCACAGAGCTGCGAGGAGCAAACTCTCAAGTCCAGGCGGAAGATACAATTCTTTGAATAGCAAACACAACAAGTAAACAGAGGCTTATTAGAGAGCGGCTCAGGGGATTAGTACGTGCAGGAAATGACAGCGAACTGCAGCGACCACTGCTGCTGACATTCATGGTCACTTTAATCTCCGAGCGTGTAAAGCGGAAGACAACGCTTCCACAAGGCCATAATTTGACATTTACACATGCACAAGTAAACATATGATGCTATTGCAAAAGCCTTTTGACAACACCCTTTATTAATAACAGTATCATGTTAACTGTATTGCCACATTACCTTCACTGTACTATAACAGTAAGTATTCAATTATTGTCCAGATATAATAATAACAATGAAGCATTTTGTGGCGGATATTACCTAGAACTCCAGAATAAGGCATATAAGCTCTACTTGAATTCTAGTCCCATTCTTGTAGGAGTTAAAGAAGGCTTCAGAGAACACAGGGTAACTCTGTTTCGGATTATTTTGCAAAAATGCATGCACGGAACACATTCAGACCAGACCTCAGATCAGCAGGTGGCGGCATTCTGTAATTGTCAATTAGAAAGGAAACGGGAAGACTCACGTCTGTGCGAGCATTTCGGGTTGTAGCTATATTTATTTATTTTTTCTTCATTTTCACCTTTGCTAAGATAATCCATCAACCTGGCAGGTGAGGCACACCAAGATGCTGATTAATCAGCATGATTATTGCACAGATGTGCATTGCACAAGTCACAATAAAAGGCCACAGTCTGCGGGGAGGACTTTTCATCGCACTACTTTTTGACTTATGTTTGTGTTTAATTGCTCTGATATAGTTTGTCACGATGACTGGCTCTGCTGTAAAAGTCCATTGTCAAAGAATTAGTGACATCTAATGGCAAGAGTGCAGATTGGAGGACTCCTATGGAAAGACTCCTTGTTGACATAGTAAGCCCCCACTTTAAAACATGAAAGGTACACTCTAGCCGGCATTCAGGCCGCTGTAGATACTGTAGACGGCGGCCTTGCCAAAACTACATATCAAAGGCATATTCCAATTTATACACTTAGACAAACAAAGCATATTTATGTATAGTATATTCAATTTGTACCCTGTTATGTTCCAAACTGGACCTGCAGAAGGCTGCAAAATAATTTACTGTACTTCCAATTTTTGTTTTTGCTTTGCTGTTGTTTATTAGCCTTTTTTGGTCACTGAGGCAAGACAAGTGCGCCATTCATATTCAGTGGAAAGAAATGACCAAATAATAGCAGCAGAAACAAATGTAATGGTAGCAGAAAGGTTCTGAACGCGAGGAACATTTTGACAAATTACCGCTGAAACAGACATAATAAATAACATGAACCCAAAGTGTTCTTTACATCACAATAAAAAAATAATGTGGACTATTTCAGCATCACAAAAGATTGAACAGCTGTGATCAAAACATGTTTCCGTGTAATTCGTAAAACGAGCACACTCAGGTAAATTGCTCGGGCTGAAAATGGCAATGTCACTATTGTCAGGATTGACAAATGGAGACAGCAGTAGAGCTTAAGAAATGACAAATTGTGCAGCACACCTTAATCCAGCTACGCCACAACAGAGGCTTACGTTAACACCCTCACAGCAATTTTAAGTGGCAGCTCACTGATCTACCTGTTTGTTTCTTCAAAATTAACAATTGGCGTTGATAAAATAAAAAAAAAACAGCTAATCTTCTATGTTATAAAACCAGATATATCACTTTTTACATATTTTAGTATCACGTGTCCTCCATTTTCACAGCAAACCATCACAGAGGGCATTCAAATGCTGGACAACATGGCAAATACCTCAGACGTTCTGCTATGCTTCTAGGATGTATATCCTCCATTTCAAACAGATATCATTTTGGAAAAAGCAGTGACAGACCTATTAGCTCTAAATAGTACACTGAGTGAGTGCAGAGGTTTGTTTGTGGACAGATCCAACAATTAAGTAGCATTCCCTCTCCAGTAGTCATGCTGGATGGATGTCCATTCCCCTCCTCCAGTGATCCATGAGTATCGTTCATTGGCATCAGAGACGTTTACATTTGTAGCGTATGGAGCGGCGAGCAGGCAGCGGATTAGCGTCTCGCTTTGAGAGGACAAACTGCTGATGGTCATGCTGGCTGATCCATGGCTTGGACCAGCAGTCCCAGGGGACTGAGGCTTGGTCCTCCAGCAAACAATAAAGACGGGTTTAGATGCTTTTTGGATCTCAGTTGCTTTTAAGACACAAATTCCTCCTACTTCTGCACAGGCAGTGCATGGATGAATACGTTAGATGTGCTGTGTGAATGGCAAAACGGGTGAAAAGCTCTTTAAATTGCCATCAAGTGCAGCAAAGCCATGGGGCAGCGATGGATCAGTGGTAGAGCGAGTTGTCCTTTAACCGCAAGGTCATGGGTTTGATCCCCAGCTCACTTGCCTTCATGTGTCGTCGTGTCCCTGGGCAACTGGACACTTAACCCCCAGTTTGTTCTGATGGCTGTGCCGGCAGCGTATGTCACTTAAGATAAAAAGTATGTGCTAAAATGACTAAATATAAATGTATATACTGTATCTCTCTGTATATACAGAGGAGAGGAATTCAACCATTACTTATATTCTGAGCAGTTGTACAGAAAGTCATCTCAAATGCAGTTTGTGAATTGTATTTTAAATTGTAATTGTTTGACGTTAAGTTGTGTGATTTTAAAACCAAGCAATTGGAAAAGGTGGTTATTTGAGAGAAATTAGCATTTTGGTCCCAGGTTGTGAGTTTTGAGACTAGAACATTCAGAAACTAGAGCCAGAGCAATCATAAAAAATAAAACCATTACTCAATTTAAAGTTTAAATTCTTTTTAGTTTGTGCTTAATTGTTCCGCGTTATTTTCTTTTGGTCGTTTTGTGAAGTTTTGCTATTGTAAAACCATAATTGAAAAAGAATATGCTGAGGTATAAACACATGCTGATACAATTTTGAATGTAATTTGCATATTCCCAATAAAAATAAGTAAGAGTTAGTGTAATGTGCCATTTCTCAACTTAACGGCTATGGTGATACAGGCATGAGTATTGGGGCAGTCTATGTCACGTTGAATGACATGGTGCTCTTACAGTGCCATACAGTGGCGCCATCTCTGACAGCCATTTAGAGCTAAGCATTAGAAAGACAGAGGATGTAGTCAAGGATTTCCAACAGAGCCACTGACACCTGTCACCACTAAGCATGAGAAAGAGGTGATGGTACACATAAATAACAAACCTGTTAGATTGACTGGACGGATGACATGGAGGCATTATAAGACCGAGGGCAGGGAAGAATGTTCAGCTTGGAAACCTCAGGCATGTATGTGAATATAAACACTACAGACTGTCAATCATAAGCAGCCTCTGTCCTGTTCTCTGCAGCGCATGAGTGTAGCATGAACTCTGAAGCCAGAATGGTTTGCAAACTGTGGAAAAATGTTTGAAATGATGCAGGTAGGATTACTCAGCGACCAAAAAGAAATAGCTGAATATGTTGTTGGGCTCCAGAGAATCAGCCTGACCACTCCAAAATAAAGCAAAGAGAATATTAGCTGCTCATTTGTGTTGACAGCAGTCAGACTGAACAGTGTTTCCCACCCAAACATCCTCAGACTCCAATCCAATTAACACAGTCCTAGGGCAGGTTTCTTTTTCACTGCCTTCATGAGCTATAGTCAAGATATTTTCTCAGTTCATATTTGCCCAATTTATTTGTCTGGCATGTTCATTCATTGCTTTATCCTCCACATGAGGGTCACGGGACACTGGAGTCCATCGCAGGGCCAGTGGCGGTTGCTGTTCTTTGAAACAGGGGAAGCTAATTTCAGGCCCAGTTATTTATGCATAAATCCTCACAGAAGTTCTGCAAACGAACAACTGGGACAAGAAAATATGTATACGACAATTATGTAAAACTGAAACGCTATAGTGTTTGTAACAGGACTGAGGCAGAAGCCCAGCATCCCCGCCCACTGCTCCACTGACTGTGAGAGAAGCCGAGCTTCCGTGGAAGTGATGTTTTTGCCACATTGGTCCAATCACCGTTGAGCTCAACTCAGTGGAAAAAAACTATTTTGTAGCATCTCATAGAGAACACTTGAAGGTGAACTTCAGGTGGTTTTAATGCGGAGGCTGCTACTGGAATACAAACATCGCGTAAAACGATCCATCATCCGCGATAAACAGCTGATTCTGAACGAACCAGTGACACGTTCTAATCGTGTTGTAGCGCACGTTTTGTTTTGAAATGTAAAGGAAACACAGTATATAAGCTGAGCTGAGCTCGCTGTCTTGCGCAAGGCATAAATACATGAAAACAACCATTCACTCGCACATTCATGGTGTCCACTTAACCTCGACACGAAAGAACCCACAGAAAACCCACGGGCACACAGGGAGAACAACACGGCAACAGTACTATACCGTGACCTCGCCACTCAAAGGTCGCACACATATGCAACGTTTTCCACCCGAAATATTGTCAATGCAAGGTTGAAGTCATGCTGGAGCAAGGGCAGCTCACAGTGTAAGAACAACTCCAAGGTTGACATTATCTTTGCACACGCTTTTCTTCATCACTCACAAATATTTCACATCTCCATCATGCTTTGCAAGGGATATTATGAATCTCATAATGAAATAGTGGCATTTTTTTATTTCATTATTCTCTATAAGAGTGGAAATGTATTAACAGCGTCGTGTCACGTTCTCCCCTCGTAATTATTCTCACCATAAATAATATCTTTTCCTGTATTTTTAATTAAGAGCATAGAAGAATGAAGCATTTTTTTTACAAACAAAGACATGGTTTTCTGAATTTGGTTTCCTTTGTTGGGGTGAATGTAATTGAGCTAATTAAAAATGGTCAGGGTGCGCAGTGATAAGCTCTGCAGCAGAGACTGTTACTGGCATATCATATTTGATTCATAAGGCAGGGACAGGCTGACCAATCAGTGCGAGCGAAAAATGCCACTTTGCATAAATGTCATTACATAAGCCTCACTACATTACTGGGGATGTTAACATAACACCCTCTGCCTAACAGCGTTTCCGCACATGCTGGAGTGGAAATGTCAGTCGGACACACGCACCCAGGAAGCAGGAGAAGTTCATGTGTGAAACATTGGTTTCATCCCATTTTCAACCACTATTTTATCCTGAGCTCTGACATTATAGTTCCAGGATCTCAGACTCTTTAACTGTGAATATTGTGATATTCACAATAACGACATCATTACCTTCCCACAGGCCTTTAAGCATAATAATGTAGAATATAGCACAGTATTTTGTGTTTTATTGTGAAATTACTATACGTGTGGTCATATCATATCTATTTTTGGGATTTTAACAGTTAAAGAGCATTTATACAGGCAAATAATGCAAAATCACAGTAATACAGTAAAAGTACTGTTCTCCAATCTCTCAATAATTATCAAAAGACGTCCTATTAATGACCTTTTATTCGTACATGTAGCATTAACTACCTATAGTAGTACTACTACAGTGGACAGACAACAACATGCAAATTAAAATTACTTTTGATGTTTAGATTTAAAGACTAAGCAAATAAACACTGCAGTTTGTCTACTTGTTTCTTTTCTATTCTAATTTCTGATGTCAACAGCTGTTCATACTTTATGCCTGTTTTTTTGTTGCTGACTTATGTGTCTGTTGTTGTTTGGAGGTGTGATGTCTTTATAAACCTTTTTAGGCTTCTAACCCCCCCCTTGCACAATGTCTTATCTCTATTGATTTTTGTATTTCTTTTATATAACATGCAACTAAATTCAACTAAACTAAGTACAGATAAGGTATTATTACTATTAATCATGAACATTTAAAGCAATAAACAAGATATGGAATAATTTTCTACGTGTGAAATAAAGATTGTCTATGAATTGCAAAATCATGAAAGAGAACTAAATGTGATTTTAATGCGCGTCTAGATGCCTAACAGTGACACACAGCATTTACAGCAGGCCTTTGGGTATGCATTACAACAGTATTTTCTTTTTTATTGTTGTCTTTTTTTTTTTTTTTCATAGGTGCTAATGAATGTTCGCTGTTGGGTGAGAAAAGCAGACTGTGTACACAGAAGCTCGCAGGGACAGCAGTGAATCAACAGAACTGCGTTTACATCTTGCTCCTGGCTGTTTTTATAATTCAGCACATACCTGTCAGGGCTACGTACAGTTTCTAAATCACGAAGAATACACCCTACAGTAATGCTGCGTACAGCTTTAAGTGAACCAGAACCCTGTATGCACACACACACACACACACACACACACACACACACACACACACAGAGCAGCCCGGGCCTCTGCAGCCATCAATTCACAGCAGTGAAGCTGACTGCGGCCTGCCTCTCTCTCTCTCTCTCTCTCTCTCTCTCTCTCTCTCTCCCCCTCTTTTCCCCCAGTACCAGAATTAATTTTTCCCCAGAGCTGATAGGCTACGCTCTACTGCAGCCAATCCATATAATTAGGCCGTCAGCAATGTAAACCCCTGGCTCAGACTTCAAGTTCATTTCAGTATTAAGTGCATACATGACAATGGCTTCATCAAACGTGAGAACTGTTTTTTCTCTGCCTTCAACGTGGCTCATCACGGAAATCACACATAATGCTGCCTCGGGCCAGGAACCCGGTAACATATAATATGATTTATTGTTATGTTATTGTCAGTATTTTTCAACAAATAGATGTTATTTTGAGGAAAAACACACAGTAAAATTAAGCAATGAGAGTCAAACGGTCCTGCATCTGCTGTGATCAGAGGCTTAAAAACACTGAGAAACCTGCGTCAGAAAACCACTATTAAGAATATTTCAAAATTAAAACAGCACTACCGAGTGTCACGGTATCAAATATATTGCAATATTTTAGTGTATTGATATTTTCTATTGTGAATGTGTGTGTATTTATTTCCTTATTACCAATGAATCGTACGCAAATGTTTTAATGAGTCTATAATATTGGTCGATGTGAGGACGGAGGCTCAGTGTTATTCCTCGCTGAGCCAATTACGTAGGGTTTTCGACGGCTGATCTCACTCCATATGGCGACAGCTCTGTTAATCGCCGCCCTCCCAAGCAGAGAACTGCTGCATGACAGCCTGCATGTCAAAATCACTATCAAAACGGTGAGGCATGGAGAGAGAGGGGGGGGGATGAATGGAAAGTGTGTGTGTGTCTGTGCATGTACGTGTGTCTGTGTGTGATTTTGTGGGAGGCGGACACTGAGGAGAAAGGAAAAAAAAAAAAAAAAATTAGGCAGAGAAAACAAAGTCAATGAGGCATGAAGGAGGCTTCCCTCTCCTGTGTTTGGTATCCTCAGTCACTGTTGCCACCACTCCAGGGGAGGGAAGAAGAGAAAATGACATCCTTGTTGGTGGGAGGGTGCTGGAGAGGGGGACTGTTGGAAGACAGAGTGAGGCTGTAGCAGGAGGCTTGTGTCACAAACGAAACAAGACGGGAGGAAGATGAAGACAGAAGCAACACGACGCGGAGCTACTGAATTCTGTTTTGAATCTCTTACTTTCGTTAACTCAGCAGCATGTTAACGATTTGACGGCACAATTAAGTCAGATAACCCACAACAAAACAACCAAACATGCAGAATCGTGTTCACCTGGGTCTCACGTTCCTACTAATTCATGACCTGAGCTGAAGCCAACAAAAATCCATTCACATATCCGTGACATTCAGGCCTCAGTTTCTCCTGACAGACGCACGCGGTACGCTTCGGCGTCTGTAAGAGACGCACCAAGCCTTCAATTGATTCCAACAGCGTATTCCGACGCTCAGAGCCGAGATGTGGTAAGAGTATGAGGTTAAGGTAAGTATATTTTCCTTGTCAGTGACTGTTAGGACTGATTTGATGCTCACGGGAACATTAAAGTGTAGATGGACACTCAAGGCAGCTGCTCTGAGCATATCAATGCGCTGGCTGGAGGTAAGAAGTGTCTTCTCCTAGGTCTTGCATTGCCACTAATGCGGATCCTAAGCCGACAAAATCTTGCATATTGCATAGTTTCTCAGGCCAGGTTGTGGCTGTGGATGGAGGCATCGCCTGACAGCACTGGACTCCATTCCTCTGACCACATGAGAGCAGACACTAGCTTGTAGTAATTTGCATCTCCCCTCCAGGATTGAAAAAAAAAAAGAAAAGAAACGGGTCTCCAGGATGAAGCGTCAAGAGGGCATGATGCACACAATGCTGCAAAAATCAAGGTCCAAAGCTATTACATGCACAATGACTTGGCTTTGTGCTTTGACTGATTACCGCTGGGGAAGAGGGAAACAGCCTGCGTAAGCCTGAATCCCATTGTTGCACATATTTACTTGAGGAAATTTAGGACAAAAGCGATGTGATCCTAAGCAGACACAAAAGACACCACGGAAAAAAGAAGAAAACATTGTTCATCACAGATTATTATGACAGGTGGTAGAAAAAAATTATTCCTATAGCAACTGGAGAAGCATTAACACATTATTTTTCCATTATTTCACACACACGTTGCGGTCAAATCTCTGTATAATATCCGAGTGAATCTGAAGGTAAAGCTCCAGATGCTGTAATTCACGGCCAGCGAGTGATCACTTTGTTTCCTGCCTCCTGCACACTTAAGCCACCAAGCAGCACCCTTCCCTCGCCTCAGTGTTCCAGACACTCTCCTGCTGCTGTGAATGCATAAGACCCAGACCACCTTCAGCGTAGCATTTAGCAACACCCTCCTTCAGAAAAATGTATTCCGTCCACAGAAACGAAAATGCTGATAGGAAATGAGGAATCTAAATGAAAAGACATTATGGTTTGAGTCAAGATGATTCATACTCATGAGGATTATTCATTTGCACGTTGGTGTTTCCTTCTGTCAACCGTTCATCACTTCCTTTTCCTAAGTTTACATCCACGTTGTTTACGCTGTACCTGCTGCACTGGCGAAACATGCCTCAAGTCAAAAACCTTGGTACAAAGCTTAATCCGAGGCTACAAAAACCAAACCATTTTTATTTTAAAGCGATAGCGCTCTTACACAAACATGCTTTGGGGGTGCTATATTCAATTCCTGACAATAAACCTTCCAAAATGTTACACACTGGACCTTTAATGCAGGAACAGAAAAAATGTATGGGCTATTGCCTTCAACTTAGGGGTGGTGTGGGGATTTGGTCTACTTTGATTTAAGACCCCGAGAATCCTTTTGCCCCAAGACCTCCTCATAGTAGGAGAGCTGTTTATTTAAAAACCATGAAGTAAGATCAGTTTAATCTTTTTTTTTTTTGGCTACTTCTGTCTACCCAAGAAAAGGCCTTAGATATATATATATATATATATAAAAGCTGTATTTAGAGCGATTACAAAATCAATACTTCCCTGCAGCTGCATTCCTCCCGAGTCCCCAGTAAATTTGCTAAATCATGACACCATTATCCATATCGCAGAGGTATAACCTTACCATCATTAAACAGGACGAAACCAACATATGCATAACTAGCTCAATGAAGAATTGATTGGCTGCTTGTTGCTTCCTTTACGAGCTACAGTATACAGTATATGTCGCAGGCTGCGTCGCGCGATGGTAATTCACCTCGCCTCTAATCATCATTACTGTTCTGATAAGTCTAACCTTTAGAGGCAGGTGGGGGAAAGACGAGCTTAATTACATCTTCTGCCACAGCGGGGTAGCACTGCTATTCAACTCTTCAAATGCACAAGTCATTTAAGCAAATGATTAATTCAACGTGGGATTTTTGTGTTGCGGAGTCAAAATCCCAGGTGGTTAAAATGAGTACTACTGAAGTGGACAGCACTGTGCTGTTGTTTTTTTATGTATAACAATTTACAGCAGCAGTGATTACAATAGAGAACATTAGTTCGTTTCAGGGGGGGAAACATTAATTAGGGTACTTTAAAAAGAACATAGAGCATGTTGTTTATTTATGAGTAATTTACGAGCATGTGCAGGGGGAAGGACGTTCTCTCTCGCTGCTTTCAGACATACGAAAGTCAATTTTCCTACAATGGTCCAGAGGGGCTGTATTTAAGAACACAAATGTCTGCAGAAGTACTCGTCAAAACTCCAGATAATGTGCAGCAAATGAGCAAGTGAGTGTCCTGCTCTGGCTATTCTCCTGCTACTGTCCTGCAGAGAGAATGACAAAAAAAAAACCACTTAATCACATTTTCTGGACCTTTCCCAGAGTTCTTATCTTAATGATGCGTCGCATAAGTTCCAAAAAAATACAATTCAACGTCGTGACACATGTGGCTGTGGCTGAACTTCAGCCTCATCACGACGCTCGCCCTCGCAGGGACTCGTGACAGCCACTGGCGACCGTCCTCAGCTCCGGCTCCATGTCAGAGGTTGATATGAGCAGTCTTACAGAATCTTACACTTCCCTTGTTTCCGCTTGCAAAACCGCCGTTGCCTATTATAATGGTGAGATGAAAAATGGAACGTCAGACTTAGAAGTTTTGAGTTGAACAACCACAAGAAGCACGCATGCAGGCAAGCAGATGTTCTGTCGGTCTCTCTTCCACTACGTTTCAGTGCAGACCTATAGTCACATAACATGGGGACATATTCTAAACACAGGGGGCGTGGAAAAACTACCCCTGAGGGCATTGAACCAACAGTGAACATGCACACTTCACTTTCCTTTATGACTTGCCAAACGCTTGTGGCGTTTTTCATCTTTAAGTTGTTTTAAGAGTGTTTCAAGTGCAGCTAAGTGCAAGAAGAACAAAACAAACGCTGGGTAAGCAAAAAAAGCACAGGACTGAGTTATTTATTATATGCACACTTGGGGTTTGATGGTTCATGTCAGAAGGTCAGGGTCACTGCCCTGCTAAGTGTTGACCTTTGATTGTTTCAAAAAAAAGCTATAGCCCACAGTTCTCTCAGAAGGGAAGAAGAACAATAAAGACGTTTAACTTTCAAAAATACAATTTCCCTTGACTGTAACGCGATGACAGGCTACGTCAACATAACAGCAGTGCTCTGAAGCAAGGCATGAGTAAAACATGAGCCAAGCATCAGCCCAATGCCAGATCGTTGGAGGCCACACGTGTATTTGATATTGAAAAATGAAGAAAAAAAAACCACAACAAATAAATAAAACAAGTCAAAGCAGTGGGTTTTTGTAGCGTGTTTATCACTCAGCATTCTGTGAGTGTTAAACACTAAAATCGAGTGAGTTATATTTCTGGCCACAGTTTTATCTCCGTTCTATCACTCATATACATAATATAGCAAAAAAACGTTACCTCTGATGTCTGTGAGCTGTAATGAATTTCACAAAGGGAAAGTGATGCAAGGCGCCAAGATTATGGCAGCCAGAGTGAAGATAACATTTTCTCTGGAATTGGATTTCCTTTCAAACAGATATGTTTTAGTCCCTGGGCTTCAACACTGTCGTGCTTAAACCACTTTGTTAAAATAAAAGGCACACTGGCTCCTACAAAAGGGACTACTGGCAGGAAACAGAAGTATCAATTTCACATCAGATGCTGTTTGAATCCCCATTAAATATAATCAGGCCAACTGATACCCCCTCATTCAGCAAACAAGCAGGGAGGTGCAACTAAAAAGTTGCTTCTTTGCACTGATTTCACTGTATCTAATAGCTTAGGGAAAAGTTTTTTGCTTCACTTTTTGTGATAAAAGATTTTTCGGGATTGCAAAGCTGCAGAGGCACGGACATCTGACTGTACTGAACATTTGGAAAAGGGCACCCCCTCATGATCTATCATGGGGGGGGGGAAAGGTCAAAAGCAATTTGCAGAAATACAGCATCATCGAGCTGTCTTACATTAGGCATTACAGTTCAGCATGCCAAGCAGTAAATACAATTACCGCATCTCCCCCATCTCTCATGCTAATTATTGTTTGCAGCTTCAAAGTGTTTGTGTGTTGTGCATTCACTGTTTACCGACGCCGACACGACGCCAATCAAGCTCGGGGCTCTCCTGTGCTGCGATCAGAAGCCTGTCTTGACCAATAAAAAAATACCTCGCTGTTTACGCTCAAGTGTTGTAAGGGAGCAACAAAAAAAAGTCAGCATTTCCTACTGCAAGAGTTATTTTTAGAGTCCACCGCAGGAAAAAAAAGAGGCCAGGAAAATGCATGTGATATTACATTTCTGACTTGCACCGAGTAAAGGGGGTGATAAAGGGAAAAGGAGGAGAGATATTGATGCAAGAGAGGCATAGGGGAAAATGGAGAGAGGGGGGAAAAAAAAGAAGAGATGAGAAATGAGGGAGGCGAGAGGGAGACACAGTCACACTCGGTTTGCCTCATCTCTGGGTGTATCATCTGGCTTGCAGGGGGAAAATTACTGTACCAGTCCCCCAAGGGCCAGAGTGACTTCCTTAAGCACTTTAATAAACTGGAAGAGTGTGATTGCCCAGACAGTGCTGCTGTCAGTGTGTTAATTAGACACAGTGCTTTATCAGAGCTGGCCACTCATGAACTAACCAAGCATATTACCATAAATGCTTCACTATCAGCCTGCACGGGGAAAGCAAACTTCAAGCTTATAATCTAACTCCATTGTCATTTGGCTAAATTATGTGTAACGTGTTGTATGAAAGAAGTATCTAAAATCCAACGACTCAGCCGCCGACTTGCGAAACAGTAAATCATTATCAAAAAACGCCGTTTGTTTTGAGGAATGCGTTTCGAGTGGTGTCGTTTCTGAACCGTGCCAAATTTCACCATCGACGACTCTCTCCCGGTGCTTTTTTTTTGCCCACCTACAGCGTCGTTTTCCATATCTGCTTATATGAATATGTTCAATCCTCCAATTATCACAGGTTTAATTGAACGTAAAAGTCATCACGCATGCAGAGGGTGTTTGGTTCTAATTCGGTGCAGAACATATACAGGGGTTTGAACACACATCGCATGGGACATTTGCATGCACGCGTTCACAGTCGCAATTACAGGTGATAATTAATACATGTGTACTTGTTTACAAATGGGAAAAAAAAAATGTAAGCCCCTCGGCATGTTGTTGACTTTTAGGTCTGCTCTGTACGATCCAGGCATTTAATTAACATACGCCTTGTTTTGAAAATGGGGGGAAAAAAAAACGGATGACAGCTTATACGGCACGAGATCAGATGTGACAAATTAACATAGACAGCTGGGTGTACACACTGACGGAGGCAGACAGAGATGGAACATTTAAATCACAGCGTACAGTAGTAGTAGAACTGTGTCGACACAGCTCGCAGCTCCTTCATATTGTTGCTGATCTATTCCTCCTCGTCACACCCAAGAATATACAATGGGGGGGGGCAAAAGTGACTGTGTTTATTCACCCTCAAGACAGTAGATATAATAATCACCTCCAGCCTAAGTTTTTTTTTTTTTGCAAAAATGAAACTAGGCTATTGAATAATTCATGAGCTCTTGAGTGTGTGTCACCACCTCAGCATTTAGCTTGAGGAAACTGTGTGCAAACATGGAGAGGGATAATATTGCTCTGTTTTCCTCTCGCGCGCGTCACTCTTTACTTTCTGTATATTTAAATCACATCATAATAAAATGGTAATAGCAAAAAAAAAAAAAACATGCATCTGTCCCAGAGGATGTGTGTTTAATTTGGAAACTGCATGTTACCACGGTGACAGGAGAGTAGTGGAGGTGTTTATGAGATAGCTGATCCAGGAATGATCTGGATCAGAGTTTAACGGGATCAATAAATGAATTTGTATTCTGAAAACGACGTATATCTTAGGTTTCACTGTCACTTGTCAGTGTTTGCCGTGCAAAAACTCCGGGATACTGTTTAACAACACAAAAAGTCCCACGAACGCTGGCCGTGTGTGTGTTTTTTTTCCCTCAGCAACCACTGGCAGAGAGAAGTGGAGAGTCAGGGGTGGACTATAGTGGGTCATTGAGGTACATGCACTCAATTACCTTTCTTTAAACCAGGCCCCGTCCAGGCAGGTGCTGGCAAATGAGCTATGGAGAATCAAAGTGATTTGATAAAGTGTGAGGCAGCCAGAAAAAGACTGGAGAGGAAATGTTATCGTAATGGGTCTATAGTACTGAGTGTACTTGACTTTTTCCTTTACACTGTGTTATTATTTTATTGGAACTGGAAACAGAAACAAATCTTCTCTGTCCTTGGTTCTGTGAAGGCTGAGCAGAGCTGCTGTTAATATCAGAGGTGGCACAGTCGTTTTGGCTGAAGCTGTCCACGAGAAAGTGGACTTACTTTCCCTGACGTAGCTATTTATGGCATCGTGTTCAGTCTGTTTTATAAAACACAGAATGGAATTATAGCGCACGGGGAACTCAGCGTCAGAAGTGAAAGAAAACTATCTTACCCTACCATCTGACACAATGTCATGCTTGTAAGAGAACAGAGGAGAGCTCGGTAATCTAATTTGACTGAGTGCACACAGGGGTTAAACTCATTTTGAAGCCATGTCGGCACCTGCCTGTCTGCTTGACTTACAGTTGGAATAGCAGTGGTCAAACTGTTCATTACCTGCTGGTGCAGCAGTTGCACGAGGTTTTTGCAAAAAACAATTACATTTTAGCAACCAGAATTCTGCCCAGAGTGTGTGCAGAACAAGCTAAGGAGGCCTCCACATTACAGCATCACAGCTAAAAGAGCTAAAACCATAGACTTCCCCAAACTCGTGTTCACAGTCCAGTGAAAGGAGAGCAACAAATGCAGAACCAGAATTTGGGGCTAAACACGAATAACTGTACAACTAACCATTCAAACGTCAGGGCATTTTGTTTAAGTAACACATTCTGCCAGGGAGTATGCCAGCCAAAGCTGCTAGCAGTGCTACGAATGTCTGGAACACTAGAGTTGTTAACCGCAGGGGAACCGAACAAGCCAATCAGCCACCGCAGCCTGTAGATTTGGACTGCTCATATCAGGAGGCAGTGATCTTTGACTTGCCCGAGGTGGAAAACGATGCATCAATATGATAAACACAGTCGCGGGACCAAATAGAAGGATAGAAAGATGTCCAGGGAGTGGAAACCAGCCAGGAACATTGGTGACTCCACTATCGGTGGCTGTGCACTGTGAATATCCACATCCAAAACAGTCAAAATCTTGAGTATGAAATGATGGACACTTCTCAGTCTCAATGGACAGCTTTATTTTGGCTTCATGGCAGAAGAAGGAACTCTACCACACTATCAAAATGGGTGAAGTTGGTGGCCAAGAAAAGGGGGACAAGTTGTCAGCTCTAGTGCCTGACTCGTTGCAAACTTTACAGCGGGAAAAGGCAATCAGCAAGCCCAACATCCTCTTAGGATATTGCAGACATAAGTAAGTATAGATTTTATTACATCACCCTTTTGTAAAATCTGTTTTCCCCTTCTATCCCTGCAGGCAGCCATGTTATCAGTGAGAGTGCGTGTCCAGATCTAAGCCGATCCCTTTAGATTTTATCCATCAAGGTGACAACTGTGGTTGACTGAAAAGTGCAGTAAAGGCTGCGTTTGATGGAATCAAGACTAACCCGTCAAGCCCACACATGTGCACACAATGCACAACACGAAGGTGTAATTTCAATTTGAAACACGACAACTATTCCAATTGTAAACTGTATTTGACGTCAGGGTTGAACGACTGGACAGATATATTGGCTTTTAGCAAAACTGTTGTACAAGTTCTTTTATTTCATATAATGGTCTACTTCCTGGAGAATTCAACCCAGTAAGTCATAGAATATCCCTCAACCTCAACCTGAGCCGACATGACAGTCAGAGCACAAGGCGAACAGTCAGATGTCTGTACATGTTGTCAAGATTGACTTGAAGAAATAAGCGATAAGGGTTATTAAAGAAAGATGTCAGTGCATGTGTCCATCAACCCTCTCAGCAAACTTAAAGGACATGTATTCTTTAGTGGCCCAATGACAGCCAGCCAACAACATAAGGAAACTCAAGCAAAAAAAAAAAAAAAATAACACAGGCCCAGATACATGGTGTGAAACGCAAGTGTGGGAAGTGTGGAAAAGTGTGGGAAGCGTGTGTGTGCGGTAGGCTGGGTTGTCTTCTAACCTGAAAGTTAAGGTTCAACCCCCGCTGATGTGTCTCTACATACAATATTAATATATATATCAGATGTCATCCATAAGAATCTGAACTTTTATTTTGAAGCCTGATTTTTTCATAGTTCATAAATACAACTACAGTATGTCGATCACACTGGTGTCCTCGCCTACGTGCTGTGCTGTATTGTCTACTTTTATATCATTGTTCTTTAGAAGAAGACCTGAAGCTAGCGATTGAGACCATTAAAGTGACAAGAAAACATTTACTGACGTTGTAAATGAAGCAGGAAGTGGGCTCATTTCTCCCCATAGACTTCCATTCAAACTGAATTAAATATTTATGCAACCGGCAAAATCATCCCATGCTGGAAATTCAGTATATAGTAACTTCCAGGTTGGCATCAGGGAGGAAACAGGGAGATAACATAATATTTTCTTATGTACGGTTGTGCTGATGCGTTTACTTAGCATATTTAGCTATTACTAAATATATAGGATTTTACTTTAATGTTTTACTGGTATTCTATCAAGTAATTTTGGTCACTAATGGTCCGATACTGATTATTATATTGCCTCAGCTCTCCCAAATTGTTCTCGGCACAGTTTAATTGAGTCTAATAGATGTGTGACAGAAAGAGGCGCTGCATGAATATGGGTGTGAATGGGTGAATGGCAATTCTGTCATGTAAAGCGCACTGGAGTGGTCATCAAGACTCGAAATGTGCAATATAAATGCAGACCATTTCCGATTCCCACTCAGGAATTAATTAAGAAGAGGACAACAGAGTAAAGCAGCAGACTCCATGCCCAAGGACATGATTAGTGCCGTGGCCTCGCGGTGCCATCGGTGATGATATGGGTGTGTTTGAGGACCAGAGTGATAAACAGCAGCTGCTATATTGCCAGCTCAATGACATGACTCAGGCTGGATTCCCCCCTCAGGACGAGAGCTGCAATATACGCGAGTCACCTGGAACACACACTTCCCTGCACCTGAGCTTTTCAGAGAGGATAGAAGTAACAGTGTCAGCTCATAGGTACGATTTGACTGCATTAATAACAAATTAATGAAATTAGGGGGGGAAAAAAAAATAAAAAATCTTCAAATAATACTGCAGCATCGTAAACGACCCATGTGCTCAACAGAAATTCTGCCTACAAGCTTATGAAATATGCCCAACTCTTTGTGAGAGAATTTGTTAATTATAGTAAATAGCTTTGTAATCTCAGCTCTTTATCCAGCATCAGTAAAAACAGCACCTGTCAGAGAAAGCTAAAAGAGATGGTTCAGTACTAAGCGCTCATGTCTTTCATTTTCCCTTTATAAGCAAGACTGCTGAGAGAGTAGTTTAAGCACAGCTTTCATTTATGTTTCCTCAAACTGCTCACACAAAGATGTTAAATGACATCCACCTGATTAATGATTGGGGGGGTTTAACAGTAGATCTCAGTGCACGGTTTGAACCAGTGGATCATAAAATACTTTCAGATAAAATGGAACATTAGGCAGACAGACACGGTCCTCATGCGGTTCAGACCATATTTAGGTGTCAGGAGATGGGAAGTAAGTACATACTGCATAATAATGAATTCCAAAGTACTCAAAAATGATGGATAACGTCCCACAAGGATCAATTCCTGAACCCTTACTGTTCAACATGCTTCATCTTGGCCAAATACTATGGATATCTGTTAGCTATACATCATCTATGCTGATAAAACCCATCTTGTTTGTGCTTTTGCTAAATCATGACCCTACACACTCACTCTGTCTGTGCCTTAAGCAGAAGTAGAAAAAGAGATGCAACTAAATTTCCTTTAATTAAACCAAGAATAAGATAGAAGTAATTATTTTAGGCAATAATGAAGAAAGGCTGGAGCTTATAGTGTTTACCTCACCTCAACTAATTAAAACCAACATCCAGGTCAATAATCTTGGTGTAATTACGATTGCGGGTTTGGCATCTTAAGAGCGAAGCTGAAACAAGACACTTTCCAAATACAAAGAAAAATAACCCAATATATATATATATGTTACAGATATCTTTGCTGAATGCAAACAGTGCAGGTCTCTGAAATGGAATGGGACAAACCTCACAGTAAAGTGGCTTTCAGTCTGTATGCTGCCCCCTGCAGGAATCATCCACCTCAGACTTCAACTGTTCTCTTTGCACATCTTCTACATATTTAAAAGAATCTTAATCATGTATTAAGTTTTGAACTTCTTGTGTAATGTCGCTTATCTTACGCTGTCATTTTTCTCCCCCCTTATCCTTTGACTGTAGAGCACTTTGAATAACCTCTGAATATGATAAGGTGCCGTATAAATAAACACGCCATGCCTATGGTGACAAGCATATTTTAATTTGTTTTGCAGAGTGAACTACATAGAGTGTATTGTATGCAATAAATTAGCCTGCAAGATATTCATTCTAGCGAGATATTCATTTCAGTAAATCTCAATATAACAGCCTCGGAAAAGACAAAAGGCATCACTATCATCAGCGCACAGGCTTAAAATGTATTGCTGGCTCCCAGCCTTTGATGAATTTTGCTAATTAATGAAGTGTGATGGCACTAATATTCACAGATATGGTATCTAACTAACGAATAAGGCAGTGTGCTTTCATGACACTTAGGCTGCGTCCACATTACCAGGCTAAAGTGACTTGAATCCAATTTATTTGGTTGATTGTACGTGAACACAGTAATCTGATTTTATCCATCCATCTTTTCTTATTTTACTGCTTTATCCTCCACATGAGGGTTGCGGGCCACTGAAGCCAAGGTCACAGGGCCAGAGCACAGAGATGAAGAAATATTCACAACTATGGGCCAATTCAGAGTGACCAATCAACCTCTGCAGTTGTTTTGGACTGCAGGAGGAAACCGGTGCACACACGGGGAGAACATGTAAACTCAAAGAAAAGCCCTTGTTCCAACAAGGTCTTAAACTCGGATCTTTCTGCTGCAACAGGAAACCTCAATGACACGAGTGAGAAAGGCCATATTAGAATTTGTCCACAAATATCAGGAGAATAAGAACAACAAAAATCACCTAAAGTTACGCACTACAGCTTTTTGCATAGACAGTATACACTGTGTGTGTGTGTGTAAATGCTGTTCACTTCATAATTAAACAACAAAGTCATGATTAAAATGTTTGGCAATAACACAAAGACAATGCTCCGTCTTTACAACCCTTAAACAAATACCGCGCTCAATGCTCCATGAAATAATAACCCACACTTCAATGCTTAATCAGTCATAAACATTAAGTGTGGCATCCTTCACTTGACATAAATTGCAACTGAGCATAGAAATGAGTTTATGCTGAGGGGCTCGGAGAGAAGGTTATGGATCTTCAATTTTCTGATGAGCTTGTGTCAGCTTGTGCTCTCAGGACCATGACGACGTAAAGATCAAGAAAACGCGGCGCCCCCTCTGGTTCCATGTCAGCGTCAGGGTTTTTGTCTTTGATTCCGTGAGTGACAGAATCTGCAGTGGCTTGTCACATCAGCTGGGCCAAGCTGCCCTGCGTGCGTGCTGCTGTCTTTAACCTTTCAGATATGAAAGTGTCTCCTCCCAAACTCCTCTCAAGTAAGATTGCCGCTCGCTAGTGTGGGTGGATGAGACACGATCTCGCTCTGTTAGGTGATGACATTGACAGGAGCAGCCAGTCACTTGGATTTGTGTAAACAGACTTGAAGTGTGGGCTATGTGTGGCTTGGGGTGCAGGGTTGGGGGTTGGGGTTGGGGAGGGTTGATGATCCTCCATAGTCAGTCCTCTTATGGCCAGACGATACACTGTGATGTCTCTCCCGGGCCACAAAGATAGAACACACTGAGCCATGACCTGAATTCATATCCCCTGGCGACAGATGACTCTGCGGTGTTTATCATAAACGCCCATTGTTTGCAGTCATCCTCACTGAAACTCTCCCTGCTGCTTACTCTCACCACTGCCAACGTTTAACTGGATCAAAATTGACTCTTAGTTTTGAATGGATTTCACTTTCAAACTTTTTGCTGCAGGGCGTAAAAGAATGAACAGTCTGTTGATGATTTGCTTCAAAAAAAAGGGATACCTTTTTCCCCCATCCACTTTCAATTAATCTTCCTATACAGTTAGAAGGAACATGTTTCACATTTCATCAAAGTAATGGGACTCAGAGGGAACAGAGTCCCGGCTGATGACTAGAGGTGCACTGGAAATATCCTGAAGAGAAAACCAAAATTAGGATCCTGTATTTTTCTTCTTTAAATGATTAGACATTGCATTAGACGTGAGCATGGCATGGATAAGGGCTTCATTAACCTTTAACTTAATAATATTCTTCTCAAAAACAACACTGAGCAGAGCAGAGCAAAGTACAAGAGATAATATATTCCATAGGGGTTTCTGTTTTAAGAAAATTGCAGGGCTTTTAGGGAGGGGAGGTGATGCAGAACTTTAAAATAAATTTAGTGAGTGAGTTTTATACAAATTGGTTACATTAAAACCATTGTCAGATGAGTTCACACAATGCTGATTAAGTCCAGCAGCCCCACACTACTCTCTGTGTTTGTCAGTGTAGCTGTGTTTAGGTTTAATGTTTTGCACAGTGACATTCCCATCCCGCACACAGGAAGTCAAACATCTGCCAAAACAGATGAGGGCAGCAACAGCAACATTGCCCTGAGAAAAGCAACGGGGTGGCTGCAAACGAGTTGGCGCATGACCGAAAACACAAAGCGGTCATGAAAACCTCACACAACCTGGTCATTCCATGCTTCCTGCACCAATCTGCCCCTGCTCTGCTGCAGTATACACACAGCACACTCCCTCGGTCATGTGTGACACCGTTGCTGGACAGCAAGCAGATAATGCTACATCATTTCTGTTCCTGAAGACCAACAACAAAAATCACTGCAGCTTTAACTGAGAAAGGCACAACAGTTGGAAAGAAAATGTATCTCTGACAACAATAGTGAGTGACATCACATGGAAATACAGCGTGTTTTCCACCTGATGTTAATGTCAGACTGGAACACCATCGGGCTAAGTTTGGCGTGAATGTGAAATTGGAGAGCAATATTACTGAGGGCTAATAAAAGAGGGACGAGCCCAGATTGCACATGAATCGGACCGAACGAGAGAGTGTGTTCTTTCACATAGCAGCTATTTTTATCTGTGACGTGCAATGGTGAGCAGGGGGATAGCTTTATTTTCCTGATGGCGCTCGCACTGTTCGACTGGAGTCAGCACCTCTGTTTCAGATCACATGGATTAGAGGGCCAAGAATGAACAATGTGCAGCAGGTTCTGGCACGGACAAGCGTCAGCACTGCCAACGCACTTCATCCATCCATGCTGGCAGC
The DNA here is from genome assembly GCF_019176455.1 of Solea senegalensis. Classification (NCBI taxonomy): domain Eukaryota; kingdom Metazoa; phylum Chordata; class Actinopteri; order Pleuronectiformes; family Soleidae; genus Solea; species Solea senegalensis. Next base: position 14,695,049 of record NC_058041.1, read on the forward strand.
CCGTCTATCATCCGCGCACTGCAGTACTGTAGGCCTGCACCTTCCTCACACATCACCAGAGCAAAGATTACTTTTGGAAACGCAATGCTCAGCCACATGCAACGTACACGACGTACACAAGCGCGCCGCTGTGGCTTCGCTCACTTCAGCACCACGGACAGCTCCCTGCTCTCCTGGACACGGCACACCAGAGCCACAGAAACCAATGTGCTCTTACCGAAAGCCACTCACTGCAGACCTCGCTGCCCCAGGGGTGAAGTGTCACTTGACTTCAGTGAACATCTCTCCGTCTCTCCTTCCCTCTGCCTCTCACTCTCACTCTCACTCGCTTTTGCCAGAGTTTTAATGGATTGAACACAAAGATACACATAGATCCCAGCCAAATTAGTGCACCGTCTCCGCAGCCCTATCTGACCATTACCATCGCTCTGGAATCAGTGCTACATAATCTGGTGCCTACATACCCTGTGTTCCCCTGTGTTCTCATTATCTGACTTTTATAGGATGCATTTCTGCTGCTCAGCACCAAACATATTCTCCGAGCATGTATTAAAAACAAACAACTTTGCCTTTGATACAAAAGAGACGTGTATTCTTGCGGGCAGTACAAAGTTTTTCTTTTTAAAGGTTGGGTATGTTCTTTGTCAATTCAATAATGCTATAGTCTACAGGCTGAGGGCTATTTATTATTTGTTATTCAATCAATGCTTGGTGTCCTCCTCAAAGCATTATTCTATATTATTCTATACTATTTCTATATTTATAACTAATACTAAGTTGAGTTGAATTGAGATAAATATAGTTTCATTTGTGGCAATGATGTTGCATTAACTGTTATAACACACAGTTGACAATAAAGAATCTAGAATGTGAATATGGTTTCTGGTTTCTTTGGTCCTCCATGATCAGTCAACAGTGTGTGAACACAACATTTAAGGACATCATTGTTTTGAGTTTTGGGAAACGATAATTGACATTTTTCACCATTTCCCTACATTTTAAGCCAAACAGCTACTCACTTAAAAAAGAAAATAGTCAATCGAATGTGCAAAAGAACAGTTATTTGCAGAGTGTTTTATTAAAGGCTCAGAATATTCAGCACCTTAACGGAGATAATTGAGTCTCAGTTCAGTCAGTGTTTATTATCGTATCAGTATGTTCTACGTGCCACTTTGTTCTCGGTTAGAATAACTGCACTAACTAGCGCTCCTCATCCTCTCCTCTGCATCAACACCTGCCCACTGTTTGAGACGCCTCGTTTCTTGGATCGACTTACTGAATCTTCTCCGACTCCTACATATCATGTGAGATGGAAAGATGACTTCGGGAGCCGTGGGAAAAAGATAAATCACTGGGATCATAACGAATGAACCAATGTGTGTTTATCTTTTTTTTCTTTTTTTACAAGAGCCCTCTCAGTCTCTTATTTTTCGGGAGATGATCCTGGATGATGCTCGCTTATTGATAACCTGACATTTATCTCATGTGGCTTCATCTTGCGCGTTTGCTCCCCTGAACACATGTGACGTTGATTCATCTTGACAGTCTTAACTGGATGTGTTATTGTTATTGGTTTCACGCTCGAGTGTGAACATATGTGAATGCAGCGTCGAGGCTGAGCAGCAGCCATTATGCACAGCAGCTAAAGGAGAAACCAGTGGGTTTCCTGATGTAAGGAGATAGAAGTCATAAAGTATGAATCCAAATGGCCTGCTGCTGTATCTATAGATTACGATATATAGTATGTCCTGCTGGAAGAAAAAAAATCTCTTACTCTAAGGTGTGTTATGATCTTAATTTGACATGAAGAATTAATAATGTCTTGATGTACCATGCAAATGTTTCTATAAGACATTGTAAACCCTATTTTTTTTCTTTAAAATCAATCTAAATTCTATAATCTAAACATCTATTTTCTGTGAATACTAGTCATAACAGGCTGAGTGCTGAAAAACTCGTTCCTTTATCATAAAAATGGTTTTGAAACATGCAGTAGTGCTTTATTTCAGGCACATTGCTTTCATAAATGTTGAACTATTTCTTATCAAGGTTCCATGAATAATGTCGAGTATAAAAGTGACTCTGTCAATACCAGGGACTCTTTTTTCCCCTCTATGAGAGCATGCAGGGATACATCTAAAACACTCTCTGAGGCTATAGCTGACAGTGGTGATTAATTGACAAGTTGATTGACAACTCAAACACCAGAGACTGGCATTACAGTCAGCAGTCACCTACAAGCTGGGATACATCGCTCCTCACTTTCCCACTAGTCAGAAATACACTTCAAAGACTTTCAGGTGTCACACTATCAGTCATTCCTTCTCAAACTCAATTGGATTTGCTGCGACGAATTAGCAACTCTGTCAGGAATCCATCACATAAGGACTGTGTCTCAGAGGAATTCACAAAGGTGTTAGCCAGGGAAAGGCTATATATACATGTATGTGTGTGTGTGTGGAGCACATGCTCACCAATAACACATTGGCAGTTGTGTCCCAATTAACTCTCTCCTAACTGATTATTTATTTATTTATGTCTGAAACCAAAAGGCTCTTATTTAATTTCCGTAGCACGGTATCAATTTCAACTTCATTTAGTTTGATTTTCATGTAAAGGTTTTTACTTCTAAATATGCGTTCCCCACTACAAAATACAGTAGCACTTACAATACACCTCAGCGACTTTGAAGCCAAAAATATGTACATTAAAATAGAAGATGAACAGAAATGGTCCAAATAGTGAACCCTGTGGCATCCCATATATAACCTAAAAGGTTGGAATTTCAGTCATTCAGTCACAAAACCAATCGTGTGGTCGTGCTTTGATGTAAGTAATTTAGTTTACATAATTTTTAATCCAACAGTGATAAAAGCTTTTTGTAAATTAAGGAACAATCATACAGAATATAATTAAGTAGTTCCAATTATAGGACCACAATGAGGTGGGCCTATAATTTCAAAACACAGAATCTCTTTAGCAATGTAGATTCTTTTTTGCCCCGCCATCAGGGACTGATTACAAATATAGTTAAACACACAGTATAAACACACAGTGTGCCATTACTGCTGGTAGGAGGCTTTCAGTCTACACAATAAAAGAAGACCCAGTCTGATGACATCATAAAGCAGCAAGGAATCATGGGAATTGATTAAATTGCAATGCATAGTTGTGAATCATTAGTGACAAACACACACAACAAAAATACAACAACAAAAGACAACACACGGGCTAAATACTGGCACTAAATTACTGTCTTTCTCACTCTGATGTTTAGTATACAAATGTGGTTGTGCATGTGCACAAAACCACACAAATACCATTAAATACCATGACAAAAATACCATTAAATCAAACAAAACAATGCCTGTCAGGGATAAATATGATATTGTTATTATTATGATGTGATGAAACAGAGGAGCAGAAACACATTCAGGTAATTTTAGACATGACAACTGTTTTAAAATCACATCCCGTCTTTTAAGATCAGAGCAACAGTGGGAGAGGCGACGCTCAGACACGCACCCTGCAGGCCACGGTTTCAGATGTCATTTCAAAAGCCATGATTGTTCGATTGATGTTTGTTTTGTTGCAAACGTCCACATCATCAACATCAACGTGTCACGAGGCTGCAATGAAAGTAGACATAATGCGTGACGCTACTCCTTTTTATGTCTCACTTCAAAGTCCCTGAACATGTATTCTTGCAGTGGGCCACTGGTACGAAATAGAAAATGCTTTATTCTTTAAAAAAAAAAAGAGAGTGCCTGGTTTGAAAGTGTAGCACAGCAGGACCCACACTCAATGACTACCATTCAAACCTGGAAGTACCCAATATGTGCCCATGCACAGAATGTTGATTGCAGTTGAGTTTTTCTTTTTTAAGATTGTCATCTCTCTGCTCTCTCTGACCGCCGTGTTGACCAGAGGAGTAAGCTGGCATGACTGAAACAGCGACTGACAGAGACGGATGACGGAAAGCAAGGACACAAAACAGACAGCAAAGAGAGGCGGATTATAATAGGCGGAAAGGAGCCTACTTTTTCTTTTTTTTAATAGGCAGTTTCAGGTCTCATTTTTCAATTTCAACATTGCTGCACCCCTGGCCGACTCCCCGTCTGACTTCATATATATATATGTATGTATATATACATATATATATGTATGTATATATATATATACATACAATGTTTTGTTGTTTCTCATATTTATGCATGAATGGCCTGCTCCCAAGGAGCTACACTGAGGAAAAGTGGCCCGCGTGATTCACCAAAGGGACAGTTTTTGTTGGTTAAGAGCTTTTCACTGATATCAACTTGTGCTACGAGAGTGCACTGCGGTCCCATTAGTCAAGGGCAGGTTGGCAAAACATCCAACAGGGATGGCGTACAAATCTGCCCTGTTCTCCAGACAGAGATAATCCCTGCTGATCTCCTTCCTGCCCCCTGTCCTCCCCGCCCAACAAACAACGGAGACGCACACAAAAAGAGACTGACGGGGGTGGGAGGGGTGAGGCTTTGGTAATACATAATCAGGATGACTGTGGGAAATATGGAGGAAAACATCCAAAAATCAACCTGGCCCATGATGTTACAAATGCTCGCTGTGCTGCCATAATTCACATGATATGTAGAGGGGGATTAAGCAGTAATCAGAGGGGTTTGGCTGTCCTCGTGAGGGAGTAACTAAATCCCTACTCTCCCATCAGCATTTGAGCGCTCTGCTGGCTCCTCTAACGTGTCAACCTGCACGGCTAGCAGTCTGCTAACAATACTGTGTTGTGTTGAGGATTTAAACGCACTTCTAGGAAGACTCCGGAGGCCTTTTGTTTGATATATGCAGTGAATCGGGCCAGGCTTTAAAGAGCCTTTACCTCTTTAAACCTGTAATACGTGTATATTTTTAGATGAAACTGTTTTCACTTGGCCTAAAATCAAGTACTCATACTTCTGTATACTTTCCATTAGCCCAGAATTAGCCCTTTTATACCAGGAGCAGGGTCAGCCATTTTGGACCGACGGGTTTTTCCCTCAATCTCTCAAACTCATCTTTAGAGTTTTGATGCACAGTGAAGGCTGCACAGGTTCTCCAACACACTTGGGAGGGAATGGCGAGCGCAGGTATATTAATAATACATGTTGCAATGTTTTCACAATGTGCCTTTAATTATAATTTATGGGCATTTGCAATTGCCAACATAAAACCGACCACCAGCAATTATACGACATACTATAGCTACAGGCAGCAATACAGACGCCAACTGCCATAAAACACGAAACAGGAAGGAGAAGAAGACCCTCTTTAAAGGGGGGGTCAGTTAAAACACCACCTCCAACAACCAACTACCTAACAAACAAACTAATCCGTGTCAATTAGTATCTTAAAATAAAGTTAGTGCACAAGTTTCCCAAACAGTTAATTGGAGCGGTTGTTCTATAAACAATATCATGTATATACAGTGTTTTATATGGGTTACCCATTTTTATGGAAGACTTTATCCTCATCATAAATCATACTGGATGGATGTGCAAATGCGACAAAATGGCCACCATGGTCTATTTATAACATTTTATATATATATTATGTATCATGTTGCATTATGCACGTCCAACACTACATGTCCAGTCACTTTAATAATTAACACCGAAGAAAGAAAAGAGTCCTAACGTTAAATTACACTGTAGATCCATGTATGAAAAATAGAAATATGTCGCCGTATATATTCCAGGGTTTTGTCGGGGTCGTTTTATCCCGTCAAACGTGGGCAAATATTTGACTTCTCCTGTAATTTAACTCTGTTCTAAAAGTGAGTGGTTGAATGAACTTGGAGCATCTCCAGTAAAGGTAGTTTTATTACTGTGACCTGGCCTCCCGAGCTTCTCCCTCTCTTTTTTACATCCACTGCTGAGTATTTACTAAGGGATTTGTTGTGCTCTCTATTCTTCCCAGCTGTGCAATATGATGCAGTGCAGGACACTGGGACCCAGACAGCACAATCTGTTTGTTTTTTGCTGGACACCGAAAGCACACGGCAGCAAAGTGAGCGCCGCAAATACCCAACGAGAGAGTGCAAGTGTACCTACATTATTTCCAGATAAAAAAAAAGGTTGCAAACTGGGGACAAACCCTATGAACCATGAGGAAGCAGATATCCAGACTGCGGTTAGCCAGGGTGTTGTCTTATTGTGCTCTTTTGTCACTAATGGTTGATGACTACTTATTGCCGCTTGCTGCCGCCGAAATGAGACAAAAATTCCCATGAACCCATGCTGTTTCGCCACAAACAAACTTGGTCTTTTGTTATTGTTTTGAATGAGAGACCCCGGGAACATTTTAGCTTTTAAAACTTATAGCTGACATTTGGCCTGACTGAGGCCTTTCATCCGCAGCCACTTCATAAGGTTTCTGGGGCAGGACAGCTGGAGGACCGCCTCCCTATAATGACATCAGGTTAATCCCTGATCCCTCAACTTTCAATCCTTTGCTGTCCGACTCCCCTCTAAGCCGCCCGCTCACTTTCATATCTCCAGTCCTCGTTCTGTTGACGCTGTGTTTCCCCCTGCTATTTATGAGCCATCTCTACCTTGTTCTTCTCCTTGAACTCCACAGAGCTTCTCACAACCGTATTGCTGTCGTTACCCAGTGGGAACTTCAGTTTCAGTAGTTTAGTCCGTATCGTGAAGGTTAAAAAATAAAAAAAATGTTTTTTTCGATAAACAACTTGAGTTTGAAAAAGGACGTGAAATGATGACAGTGGCCCACGGTAGAAATAAAAGAAGTAAAAAGTGAAGACACAATGCTCTGATCTGATTGGCTGATATTGATAATTATTTTTGCGATTAACGACTGAAAATAGTGTTTTCTATTGGCCTTTTAAAATCCACTATAGGTCTACAATAATAATAATAATAATAAAAAACTTGTCCTGTAGACCTCACACTTTGTTGACTCGGCACAAACACAAAAGCAAATGTTCACTCCCAAAAAAAGGCCTTTTTCAAACAACAATACAAACAGACTTGCTTATTTAGGATTTATGTATAAACCAGTGAAGAAATATGCACCAGCTGCTACTTGTGTTTAGTAACAGGAGTCTCACTTCGGCCTGTCCAAGCATGGTAAATGTGATAAATCCCGCATGCATCCTCTGTGGCTTTCTTGTTCAAATGATTCTGATTCCAAATGTATTTTTAATACCACATCATTTCTACTGCAGCACACATCTAAAATGGAAGCAAGCGGGAGTCCATCTTGCATAATAAGATCAGACAAATGACTCAGGTCCTTAGTCTATGCGCCCTGCCCTCCAATTCACATTACAGACTCATGCGAGGGGATTTTGATAACTTGGGGGAATTGATGCTTTTTGCTGCACTGTGCCATTTTCAAGTGACACAACAATAACAGGGCAGAGAAAAGAAATGGCTTTCAGAGGTACTGCGTCCTTTGTGCAGGAACAATTTCACTCGTGCCACTCTGTCATCCTCTGTCTCCTGTGACTTACATGGTGGCTCCAAAGGTGCGCCAAAGAGCCGAAACACGACAATCAGAGCAGAAAGGCAACAATCGAGAGTGAGGCAACCACAAGGTAAAAGCCCTCGCGATTATAGTGGTGCAACACGCACACAGGCTGGTGTAAGCCACGAGATAAAAACACCATTCCTTTTTATTTGTGAATCAATTTTTTTTCTTATTTGACCTTGAGAGAGTGCTGCATCTCATTTCATCACATCATTAAAAAGGTGCAGGACCTGTAGGCGAGCACCAGGGGGGGTTTAGGCGAGAGCTGAGAGTAAAAGACTCCCTTTTTTTGTCTTCCGTCTATCATTATGGGAGAAATAAGAACAGTGTTAAGAGAGTGGGTTGAGCGCTCTGTCCGCTTGAGTCAGTGCTCGGAGGGGAATAATGAGTGAGACTGGGGAGCAGAAGTGGGGCTCGGCGTGTGTAGAGCTACATGAGACCGTGCAGCTTAGAGAGCCGAGGCCCGTTCAGAAGTGTTGGAGAGTACAGACTGACAAGGGAAAAGCAATCTTTTCAACAGATGTTGTAATCCCAGCTGTGTAACAGCACCGGCTCATATCGGAGGCTACGGCGATGGAACCACTGGCCGGGGCTTTTAAAGCGACGCTGCTTTCACAAGCAATTGCTCTCATTGTTACCCTTCTGCTGTCAAGTGCATGCAGATGCTCCGTGTAATGCCCTGCGCTCCGTAATCGCAGGATTACAAGTATTGTAAGTAGGTGCCATCATGGATTCATTCATGCCTCCTTCATTCTCATGGACATATTTCAGTGTGTTATTTTAACATGACTCATGAATATGTACATTCTATTGTACTAAGGTATTCCATTTACGACATGCACTCTTTAAATCTTTCTAAATGTCCTACATGTAGTCTGGGTATGGCTATAAATAGAGGCGCAGCAAACGCGGAGGCAGACAGAGCGCGACTACCCCAGGACATTATTTTTGGCAGCGTCCTGAAGCTTCTACTGTCAGTCACTCTCATTACTATCCCACTGTGAGAGGAAGGCGACTCCGTGTGACACAGTGAAACACAATCTGGCAGGTGAAGCACTGGAGGACAAGCAGGGACTCCTTCCACTGAGCCAGGTGACCGTGCTGCAGATGCCGCATGAATAATGCAATTTTACGCTTGTGCGTCCTCACTTTTCATCATATGTCACTTAATTTGTGGCAGATTTTTCCATTTCCGGTTCAACACTATTATATGATATTTAATAGATTTAGATTTCATTTCAATTTTTAATTGAATCCAGAAGTTTTTCTCCCCTTAGTGATCAGGTGCACCCATCACACAACTCCTTATATGGACATCCTGGGTGTTTGTGTTTATAGGTCACATATTCAGGCTTTAAAAGATGCAGGGTTGTTTCGCCTTCTTCTGTGTCGCTGAGTCAAAGTTACTATTTTAGTAGTGATAATTGTAGGAGTCACAAACTAGACCGTTTTTTTCTTTTCTTTTTGTTCATAAAAACGCGCCCAGTGAACTTTGAACTGTGACGTATTTCCAAATGTCACAAATTCAATCCCCTTTTAAACATTATGAGTACTTTTTGCTCAGGTGCGTTTACATAGTTGATGAAAATGACATTTTCTTTTCCATCAGGTTGTCTTTAGGTTGTGCTGAAAAAAAGGATACTCTATATATATATAAATATATCTATAAATATATATACATATATATATACTGTATGTTTAAACATTATCTACACACAGGTGTAACTGGCGCTAAACAGACGAGGAAGAGCGTAATACACTCGTCCTTGTCTGTTTGAGCACCAGTTCAATTCATTGCTGTGTCTTTATTCTTAGTTCTGCTTTCTTCTTTGTGTGTTTTTATGTTATTTTGGACTTGTTGTTGGCTCTCGTCCGTGATTTCAGCAGTTTGATCTCTCTGTGTAAGTGTTATTTAACTTTTGTCTGGATCTTAAACCCCACACCTTTTGGTCGTCGACGTATTATTATGATGTTAGAACTGATTGCTTATTGTAATAGTGAGAGGACAAACACATACAGGATGAAATAAGAACCGCCAGGGACACAAAAATTGTTTGTTTGTCTCTGTTTTCTTTTACAACGTAAGTGCCGCGCCGCACTCTTACACTAAATTATAGCTTCAAAAATGTTTGAGGAACAGAAAAAGAAAAACAAAACATAAAGTCCTGCATGATCCAAAGACATCAATCCAACATCAAATAAACGCTTCACCAAGCACGGGTTGTAAAGACGAACAAACGCCATTGATGTAATGTAAGGAGAATATGAGTGAGGACTGCACGTTTGCAGCGCTGCACCGATAATGTCAGATGTGTGGACTTATTTTAAGATGGAGGAAGAAAAAACAATGACGAGAAAATCAAATAAAAGAAGCAGCAGCAGCAGCAGCGTTTTAAGTGACTTGTGTTGTCAGCTGTTTATATCTTCTTTTATGGATGTAAAATGACGGAACAGACAGTTGGAGCATCATACTTTTTTAGAGAGCTGGCTGTAGCGGCGATAAATTCATCAGCACAGGTGTGTTTTTAAGAGCTCCGCTGCTTTAAAGGATGTAAAACAACTGTATTAAATCGGCATTGGCAGACACTCATGTTTGTGATATCAGTATCTGACGTGAACCAACGTGGCATCAGGCCATGCCTAAAAATCTATTGTTCGAAATGTGACGATGCTGAGTGATAACAGTGAATCAATTACACTGACGTGGCTCCACTTTTTTTTATTGATTGAGCCTCGAGCAGAGACTTCCTTTGCTTAATGCAGTCTCGGACCTTCTACGCTAACACGTTGCATTGCATTACAGTGACAGTGTGGTAATAGTATGCTAACAAGGAAGTAATATCACTACTTTTGAAATGATGATCTAGCCCTTAATAACTCCAAATGACATTATAAAAAGGAGTGTATTATCTCCTTATTGTACTACATTATAAATAACATAATTAAATGACTTGCCTATTGCAAAAATAACGACTATCCTACGTGGCATCAGGCTGCGTGTGATCATTTGAAAGAAGGCTGCAATGCTAGTGTGGCTTTTGACAAAAAGTAAAAAAAATGTAAATGTTAAAAGGGTGCTAGAGCAACGAGTGAGTCAAAAGCGTACTTATCTCCCTGTCACTGTTCATCGTCTTATACCCTTACAGCCTAAGAGATACTGTACTGCTTTGGCTTATCATTGCGCGGGTATTATGAATGCCCAACATGACATCCGCCGTCTTGGCTGGTAATAGCAGCGAGAATCAGAGGGAAACAAGAATAGTAGATGACATGCAGAGAGAGCCCTATTGTGTGTATGTGTGTGTGTGTGTCTGCTTTGCATTGTGGTCTCATAGTGCGACGGATAACCGGGGACCGTGCGAGCGCAATTGGCAATAATGCCACCTGCTGTCAAAAGACTAGGCCATAATGAAAAATATGCTGTTCCATTGCACTGACTTACATGTAATGAGCTGCAACGTGACACGCCATCGGATCTGAAATGTGCGAAAAGTGATGGGAAACGCCGACCCTTGTGCTTTGAGTGACGCACACGCACACGCACACACACACACACAACCAAGCCATCAAATGAAAATGTCTAATGTCATTTGAACCATAAAAAACGCTGCTTCGCAGTATGTGCACGTGCAGCTGAGGGACAACTTTACATTGTTTCACATGGAGATAAGTGCGAAGAGAGCACGTCCCACTTGGGAGTTTATTTCCACTTTCTCTGGAATTCTCACAAAAACTTTTTAAAAAAATGTTAAAAAAAACAAAAAAAAACACCTACAACATTTCAGAGTTGACTCATTAATGTCTTCTGAAAGACTGCATACGTGAAACTCTCTTTTAAAGACGAGTGCTGCAAGGAGGTGACTAATATAAATACTTTTTTTTTTCACTGTATAAGTTTCACAAAAAAAAAAAAAAAATTGCATTTCTTTTCTGTGTGTGTGTGTGTGTGTGTGTGTGTGTGTGTGTGGGTGATTTGGACCAGGATTTCTTCCCACATCTCTAAGCAATTTCACTTTTGAGCGCTTCACTCATTCCTTCCACTAACAGGATTAGGGCTGTGCATCATAACCACACAAAGCCTGTCAAGAAAAATGGTATCAAAGGATCTTTGACTGGTCTGAACTGATTACAGCTGGAGAACCTCCCGGTTAATGAAGCAGCATTCAGCTCCATAGCCTCATAACCTCATAACAAATGAAGAAATTGCTATGTATGCCAGTGCGGGTTCACGGGAGGGTCATTATGTGGGCGTGCACGTTGTTGTCTCTGTTGAGTTGTCTCTGTACATGACGTTATCTTCTTGATCTGTGCACGTGAAGTTCAGTACGGTACAACACGTACATTAAAGGTTAAAAATGAACTTTAGAGCCAAACAGCTGATTTCACAATACGCCTGAGCAATATGGGAAAAATGTGACCTCTGTCTACAATATAGCAGCAATTTATAGATATGAACTCAAGTTCACATTTGAGCAGCAGGATGTAAAATGGTTCATTTTGTCTTTGGTGCAAGGAGTGAGTGGTGTACAAAGTTCATTTTGCAGAAAGAAAAGCTTTTTAATAGATGAGCTTTTTTTTAAATTAAATCTGCTTTCCCCTTGTTTTCCATTTTCAGTGTTTTCAAAGTGCAGTCAGCGCTGACTACGTGTTTGTACCTCCTACAACAGGGGTGTCAAACATACGGCCCGGGGGCCAGAACCGGCCCGCCAGAGGGTCCAATCGGCCCACAGGATGAATTTGTTGAAATTTCACACTAATCTAAACGTAATGTCAAATGCTCCAGATACCCGTGACTAAATGTTTGTGCCTTTATAGATCCAGTGTGCTGTGTAAATAGTAAATTTAGGCATGATATTGTTGAAATTGCACTTATATTTCTCAAGAAATTTCATGTTTTGTAAAATTATCCTTCAGTAAATGTAAAACAAAGGAGAAAAAACAAAGGGATTCTTGTTGTTCATAAGTTATTATGCTATTATTTTACTATTTTTACTGGTCCGGCCCCCTTGAGATCAAATTGTGCTGTATGTGGCCCCTGAACAAAAATAAGTTTGACACCCCTGTCCTACAACAAAAAAGAAATAAAGAAATCAAGAACCTGAAATAGGACTTTAACCCCGTCTGTCTCCCTATTGCACACATAGCGATGATAATGACGCCTTAAAGACACAGAGGAGGGCCACTTTTCACGACGCAGTTTAGTTCTGGGCTCAACACAACTAAGCCACACTTTTCAATTTATAGAGACCAATTTCCATCAAAGCGGCCCCTGTGATGCTGAGACTCAGCACTCCAGTCCACAGGCGAGATCGCATTAAATGCGTAAAGGTGATTTAGCAAAGGCTGGCTTTGAATGAAGTGAAATAGAGCCGCTGTCAACAAAACCCTCCCTCATCAACGCGTCTGAAATGGTTTTCTCAAACCTCACTTTATTGTGCTCTGTGTGATTGGAAACTCGAGACTGAATGCATAAAAGAAAACAAGGGTTTAATATTCTTTGAGACTATTTTCAGGGGGGAGCACACGGTGCATGGAGGGTAAGGTTGCCATCTTCTTGCAGCTTCTTCAGCCTCTGTGCTACAACATACAAGTCAATCAAGGGTCAAGTGGTGACCCTTGATTGGCTCCTCCTAAGCATATATCGTGATGTGGGGGAACAAAAGCAGAGCGGTCTCATCCTCAACAATCAAACGACAAGAAAAAGACGACGGCCGGACACTGTTAAAGAGTCACTATGGTGTGTTTTATGTCTTAACAGCCGCAGATGTACGCCAATACACCCTGTAACAAAGCATAGCTAATCCTGAATTAGTTATGCTAGGCAACTGACCGGGTCGCAGTGGGTTCTGATGAACAGGGTAATAACCTGTCTTTAAATCAATGACTGTTGTAATTAAAGTGGACCACTTTAATCAGATCAGGGAGCGTCCGCGCAGCCAAGCATGCACCGTCTCTCTTTTCAACTCTATGTATTTTGTTTTACATCCACTCTCCCCGTCCAAGGTGTTCTACTTTAAACCTGCGACAAATATGTGTCACTTTATTTAAAATTTAATTTAAACACACACAAAAACAACCACTCTCAGTCCACTCTAAAATTCACTGCATCTGTTTCCCATGTACACTCATGGCGTGGTAAAGCCTATGAGACCCGGCAGAGAGATCTTGTAATGGTAATACTGTGCATGTCCGGCATTTCAACGAGCACTGAAAAGGCCCTCTCCAGCACTATCTTGTGAGGTGCATAATAATACTGCATTTACACTGACCCCATTGACAGCATTCAAAGGGGAATAAAGGCCCAGAAGATCATCCGACATTAAACACAGGTGGCATGGTCTAATGCCAAAGAAAATAGTCCAAAGTCCTGATTATAAATATTCACATTCTGCACTTAGTAAGTATGCATAGTCAATTAAGATTGTTAATTCTGGATTAACTGCGCTCGTCATGCTTTCAATGTTTCTTTGGGGGGTTTGTTAAGTGTGAGGTTGGGATTTGTGATTTTCTTTAATATCTTTTTTTTCTTCTCTCTCCGTCTCTTTCACAATAACGGGTGAATCTGTTCGAGTTGTAACATACTGATGCGTCGATGCTGTGTGTAATCACACTGCATGGAATATTTGCTGGTGAGAGGACACTATCAGAGCTATGCACAGGAAAATATAATGCATATCCACTCAGAAGGTGTATGATGTATATGTGGAATTTGTTTACCATTTGTTTACCATGAGGACTCCTGCTCTATGTCATTTTAAAACATTATAAGGAACACTTTAGGGAAATACTAGAGTACTTAAAGTTCCAATTTGCATGCTGGAAAACAAATATTACGTAAGTAAATGGTTAACAGAGTAGTGACGAGTACTGACGACCTCTGTTTTTGTTTACCATGGTAACGAGACTTTAATTTCAAATGTTCTCCATTATGAGTTCACATATCGTGATAATAAAAACTCTATTTCTCTGCTTTCCGGTAATCATCCATCCGTCTTCTACCACTTTACCCTCCACATAACAGCAAGTTTCTACATTTCACAAACGTGTTTTCTGTACCGTTTATACAGAAGCTGACATCACCTGAGTAATACCAGGCATTATAAACTACTTTGAAAAGGATCTCACTGCAAATAAAACTCCCAGTGTCCTGGAGACATGAGTGTGGAGGGAGACTGTGGAGGTGGCAGGAAAATCCTCAGAGGAGCGAGGCAGAGTCGGGACCAAGTGCAGCAGCACACTGCAGAGTTGTGGTAATGGTGTGTTGACTGCTCATGCTCCAGGCACCGTCTACTCTACAAAGCAGGTAATGAGTCTGCTCCCTAATTTACTCACCTCCAGCCATCTTAACAATTTATGAGAAGGCCTGGGTGTTTGACTAAAGTGTGGACAAAATTCACCTTGTATTTACACGAAATCCAGCACTTCATGGTTGTTTTTGGGTTTTTTTTTTTAGCCTCTGTGGGCAAATGGCTTTTGGGTTTGTGTCTGAGTGAGTGAGTGAGTGAGTGAGTACGTGCAGAGTACATGCAAACAAAAGAGGGAGCTAAGTGCCAAAGTGTGTTTTACTGTATCCGTGTGGTGTTTAAACTTTAAAAACTTTAAAAAGTGCCTGCTGGATAGGTTACATGCAGGGGACGACAGATGTGGAGAGTAAAAAACCACACTTGACCCAATGTGTAAAGATGCCCGTTGATAATGATTTTTTTTCTGTATGTAATCATGTTTAAAAACCTTTCCCTCACTAACTTTCTATCGTTATTTTTTGTTATCATTGTTGTAGATCCATACGTATATAAATAAAAAGGATGTTATTGAGTATAATATTGAATAAACTGCTGTATAAAATGTGTATTTGTGCGTAAAATCATAATATGTGTTGCTACTATAAGTAAAATAAATGGTTTGATTGACATTAGGATGAACATAAATCATTGCATTTATTGTGATTACCAGTCGATGATGGTACTTCAGTTCCTACAGTAAAAAAACACATATTTCCCACTCTCTCTTCTTTCCATTACTGTTTTATGTGCGTCCCTGTGTAAAATCCTCAAGGCCAGCAAAATCATGGACGAGATGTTTTCCCCCCCCAAAGTGTAGCTGGATGTTTTGGTAGTAAAGCTTTAGCTTTGTACCCGGAGGCAGAGTAGGGCAGCGAGTTTCAGACCGAGAGAGATTAAAACGATACAGGTTGACCCAGTGATGTACCGAGAGGAGGTGTGCTTGGATTTACTGCTGAAGCGCTAAGTCGTTGAGCAGCTCCATTGTCATTTCATGTCTCTATTACGTCCTCATAGTGACGTGGAATTGTCGCACCGTCCTATGAGCTCGACCGAATCTAATCCGAACAGATATTTTAAAAGCTGCATTCGGATGAGTCACACGAGCCAGTCTGACTACATGTACAGTACCATATAGAGTATTCTATATTTCATATCCATGTGCGTATTGACCGTTCTTTGCACTGCACAGTTCGGTAAACAGTAGCCATGGTAACCGTTGAGTTCGGAGAGATGAATGCAACCCAAGCTGTGCTTCTTCAAGAGATCGCTCATAAAAGATTTCTCACATTAAAGATTGGATTAGGGCCGTGAAACCTTCCTGCTGAAGACCGATGGGATGGACCAGGAGACGCAGTAGTGGACTCCATCGGCAGCAGCATATAAACATCTCCACTCACCAAATACAGCCTTGCTGGAGTGGAGGTGCGATGTTGAAAAGCACAAATAAAAATAGAAAAAAAAAAAAAAGCATCCATAAAACCTGCCTGTGTAATACCTAACTATTAGAGTAAGCTTTTGTTCGTAGCCCACACCTCGCAGTCTAATTACCATGCCAGCTGAATAGTAACCATTACCTGCTAAGCCAGCAATGATCACCCAAGCATGTCAGTACTGATGAAATGAAGACATACTGCATGAGGCGTTCACCTGTCTGCCTCAGTGATATGACTCCACTTGTTCATTAACATGTCACAGGCTCACCCAGTGTGGCCTTCTGCTGCTTTAGAAGTTTACATGTTGTGCTTTCAGATAAGCCCAGGGCACTGTCACTCACTGGATAATTCATCTGCCAACACCAGAGATGCTTTAGTGTCACACAAAATCCCAGTAGATAAGCAGTTACATGCCTAGATGCGCTGAGTTACTTCCATGTCATCGGGTGATTAGATATTTGCAAGCAGTTGTACAAGTGAACCTAAGAAAACGGGGCTGGGGATCAAGTGTCCCGTTCCCGCGTATGACACAGACGGTACACACACCACACAACGACACAAACAAACGGTACAATCTCAGATCTGCACCCACACACAATAATTGACATTAATCTCCGCAGACGCAACACAAGTGCAACAACAAAGCCGCGAACCAGCACACACGGCGCTCCAGCCACAGGCTTCATACACACGGGGACTCCGACTGTGTGTGCAGACGATTCCCTCCCTCCCTCTCAATCATGCCACACTGATTTTAAGGACCTCCTGCTTGGCAGCTTTTTATTTCATGCAATTACGTCTGAAAGCGGAGCTTATTTCTGCCAGGCTCGAGTCACAATCGGGTACACATGTTGTTCCCGCTGCATTATCATCATCACAGTGGGATCGGTGGTAGAGAGAGTTGTCTCTCGAGTGTGAGGTTCGATCCCCAGCGCCTCTAGTCTTACATTCTCATGTGTCCCTTGGTCAAAGCACTGAACCCCATGTTTCTCCTGAGTACGAATGGGTACGAACACAATTACTTTCTTAGGGTTTCTTTCTTTTCTTGTTTCTCAACATGGTGAATTTCCTTTATTGGGACAATTGTGAACAGGGAAAACTGTAATTCACATGAGTGACTGGCAAATGCCGTCTACTTTGGCAGCAAACAGGCCTGAGGGACTTCTTCTTTAAGCCGCTCTTGTTTTTGGTCGAAAAAAAAAAAAGACGATGAGGAATATGGTTGCCACGGAAACCTTCTTCAGGTTATACGAGGAAGTTCGCCGGTAACCACACATGTACAACTCAGAGCTCACGGAATACAAGCCAACATCACTGCCTCTAAATTGGAATATAAGATTGAATATGTGCAGAATGGACAGAATCACGGGCGTGCAATGTGAAGCAGCTGGGCCTGATGACCTCTCCATGTACCTTTCACAATGTGCATAGCATGTGAAACACAAATAAAGCAACAAACACACAAACAAACAAACATTATATTCCATGCAGAATGCAGAATGAAACATTTTCACAACCAGAAACCTGATCGGGCTGAACCGACATGACCCGGACCAAATATGAGTTTTGTAAACAAACATCATATTTACCCCTGCAGCTGTTCTGCAGTGTCACGCAAGCCCAGAGTTTGAACACGTTACTCACATGGAAGAAAGCTCGAGGTGATATTTCCACTCCAGCTTACCGAATCAGATCAACTCCCTTGTGAAATATAACTTAGTACTCTTGCATTCGCGACCCAGTTGGAACAAGGGCCTTCCTGCATGGAATTTCCATGTTCTCCCCGTGTGTGTGCGTGGATTTTCTCCAGGTTTCCATGCAGATTAGGGGATTAGGTGAGAGTGGATTATTGTTTGTCTCTGTCCATTGTGTACCCCACCTATCGCCCTATGTCAGCTGAGATTGGCGCAGCTCCTCCTGCGACCCTCATGTGGAGGATAATGCGGCTGTATCTCTGATCTCTGTCACGTGTGTGTTGCATCAGTACATTTGTTCCAAACTAAAATTCATCTGTTTTGTCGTCACATCTCTGCATGGTCTCTGAAAACTTCTCCCACAGCAAACTAGAACCCCCCCCCCCGCAGCCCTGCTAGGCTGCTTATATCCTCCCACTGTGCATTCTCTCACTTTCCTGTCTCGAAGGGGAGGGAAAAAAAAGCTGCAGAAAGGTTTTTCACCAGAGCAGCACAGAGCAGAGCAAAACCATCGCCGAGAATACACAAGGGGTGGTGGTTTTGTGTATTTAAATCATCGTCCTAATGTCTGTTTGTTCTCTTCGCGCAGTTTGTGCTGCTCTGACCCGATTGTTCCGGTCCCTTTACACTTTTTTACAAGAAAAGAAAAACAGATGTGTGTGGCGAACACAAAATAGCTGGAGTTCATCTTTTATTAAAAATAACCGGCAGTTGTGGATATGTAAGGAAGAAAATATATGATGTCAAATTTGGATTCTTGGCAACGCTTGTTTATCTGTTACCTCCAAATCCCACTGCTCGTCTTAGGTGTTACTTTGAAAAAAAAAACATCACTAGACTGTCACCTCAGTCAACCTTTTAGCTGTCTTAGAAGAACACTTTTTGTTTGTTTGTTTGTTTGTTTCTGGACAGGTGGAGGTGGTGGTGCAGGTTTTTGGCTCTATGTAGGTTCAGTACAGTGGAGAACTGATTGACTGTGTGCAGTGAGCTCTCTGAAAGTTCTGTTCTGGGTGAGTTTCTGGATTTCTGCACTTGCTCCCAAAGTTAACCTTGGGCAAATCCTGATTTCCCTGCCTTTCAACTAAACTTATGAAGCTACAGAAGAATAGCACTTGGAGGGAGTGAAACTCATTTTCATCCCACTCCCCTTAAGGTTTTCCTTTGCTAGCGGTCCATGCAAAAGTATGAAATTTAACCCCTAAACCATCTCACACTTATCTCCCCTTTAAAAAAATGTATTCATAGGAGATTACAGCTGAGGCTTTAAGGAGAAATGAAATGAAATAATTGTCATTCATTTGTGAAAATCTCTATTTGAATTAATATTGAACTGATATTTCAATCATTTTCTTCATTTAAATTGTAAAGCCAGTTGAGCTACAGTATGTTGCGTGTATGTAAGCTGCAGTGGTCGATTACAACGATAGCTGTGTTTTTCCAAAGAAGGGATGCTCAACTTAGGCAGGATTGCTGGAGAAATACTGATTGTTAAAGCCTCATGTGCAGGTCATTAATGCTAACGTTCAGGGACGGAGCTTCTCTGTGCTAAGCCTCTCCCTTCAGATGACCCGGGGAAAATCTCTCAATTGAGATCTTCCAAATGAAAGTCATGCAACAGTTGGTGAAGGATAGGACGCTTCAGTCAGACACGACAATGATTCTTTTTTTCCACACATGCATTGAGCAGCAAACCTCCTGTGGCGGGAAATGCAGTGGTGGTAATCAATTTCCTGTGTTTGGATTTCCGTCAAAGATAAATGGGTCAATGAATTCAGTGAGGCTGCAACAACTTCAGTCATCTTTGCAGCCTCCAGGTTTTGGTTGCTTAGTAACAATGTACTATAAGAAGTGCAACCCCGAGTAGACCAGCCATTATCAATCTCTCTGAGCTTCCCTGTGATTCGAAAGAAGGTGCAGAAGTCGAGTTCTCACCCTGTTCACCTAATTTACATGATGCTGTAATGTTATTGTGTAATTATGTATCAATAATAACACAATTGGGGGGAAAAAATGAAATCTACTGATTCTTTGACTGCACATCTAAATGTTTTAATAGTGGTTGTCACCACAGAATTCATATTTATGAGCAGGTGTATTAGTGGTGTATTTAGCAACACATCGCAAACAGAAGAACTGAACTTATCTTTAAAACGAGCTGATTCTAATGATTCAGTTACACTGAAAACAACTTCTTTAGTCACCAGTTTGTGTGCGTCGCATGTAAAACTAAGTCACGGCAGTTTCTTGCAGCCATGCAGTGAGGACTCCGCCCACTCGGAGGAGGTATTATAGTAATGAAAAACCAACCAACCCCAGGAGAGTCGAGCCGTGCCGAGGCGAGGTGAGGCGGGACCATGTAGTGGAAAAACAGCATTAGTTGGTTCAACTTTATTAGGCTTATTAATATTAATATGTCTTGAAAACCCCTGTACTTGACTGAATAGACATATCCACACACTAATGTTAAACTCCTTTTATTTTTCTTACTACACCAAACCCAATAATATAGTGCTGAAATCAAAAGATCAAATCTAAGAGGTTAGCCCAATGTCCAAGAACAAAAAAGCCTTGACCAACACATAAAATAACACAGGCAAGCTTTTATTAAACTCTTTACAGTCCCTGGTCTCGTTAAGTAGAATGAGGACCAAGCAACACAGTTTATGTGCAGATGTCGTGTGGTGATTACAACACAAATAGAGGAGTTCCAGCCAAGTGCAGTGGCTCCGTTAAGGCCGTGGATAATTATATGTTGTTACTGACATTAAGATACTTGTTTGTGTATTCGCTGCGTGTGTGCGTGTGTGTGTGTGTGTGTGAGGCTCGCTTAAACGGTGGGTGGAAGAGCAGCTTCCGCTGGGACTGATAGAGTTAAGATGGATCAGGGCTCGTTAGCATATACACAGCTGAGCTGCGGTCCCCGTGTGTTAACAGGAATGGACAACGACGCCTCCGTGGTTCAGCCGGGACCGCTGATAACGCGCTATATGCTATCCTGTTTTTCCCGAGTTTCCCTGACAACAGGGCAAAACCGTTTCAGTCATGGTAGAAAATATACTGTATTAAGTCATAGTCATCGCACTTGTTTCCACTCATATATGTTGGAAAAGGTGATCGAGCATTAACATACGACACAAATTATCATCCATAATGTGCTACTGAAGAAGACTCAAATCTAGTGATGGAGACCATGAACTCCTCAAGAGGTTACTAACGTTATAAATCATGTGGAAAGAAGGCACATATCTTCTTTGCAAACAGCTGAGTCACCCCCTGGTGGCTAATCAATATATTATCACTTCCTGACTGATGAAAACTGAAATACTCATAATGAATTTACATTCGTGGCCCGCAAGGCACTCACAAATGCAGCTCGTAGCACCGCGGTTGCCTGCAGAGTTGGTAAAACACAGTGAACTGCAGCTTCAGGTCACGAATGCCTCACATTATTGAATTCAAAAAGCCTCGCTACCCCGCTCAAAATGTCTCTACCAGGGGGGAAGAAGGAGAGAAGGTGAAGACAGATGCCGGTCAGGGAAGCAAGGAAGCTTCCGTCAAGCTCCTAACTCCCTCTTCCTCACACTCAAATACCTTCTATACGCCAACGTCGGTGGATACACGCAGGAGGTTCTTTAAAAGTGGACAAACCCCTGAATGGCAATGGGAGAAGGAGGCCATTACCATTATCAGCAGACGAGTTTGCCTTTCTGTTCTTCCCCTTGTGAGTCGTCCGTGATGTCACGATAGCACCATAAATCAATAGGGCAGAATTGGAAAACACAACAGAGGAAAGTCCCATGGAGACCAGAGACAATGTAAACGGTGATTACATGTTTATCTTTTATCTCTCACTTCAGTCCCTCTCTCAAAGTCAAAGGCGACCGAACGATTTTTGGAACTCTGCTCGAAACGCACAATGGACAAGGTGCAGACTCGGCGTCTAGACTGTCAAAATAAAGTGGAAGAAGAAATCCGTATGTTCGCCAACGCGCTACTGCCGATCAGAACACGAATCAGCAGCCTATTTATTAGGGTACACATGACACCTGGTAAAGTGGCAGAGGTGCCGGTGTGGTCATCTGAACTTCAGCAGGTCATATTGATCATGCCTACATGCCTACATGCATCGAGTTGCTGCCATGTGACTGGCTGAGGTGACATTTGCAGCTGAACAATAACGAGGCAAGCAATTAAAAAAAACCTGTGTCTATTCCAAAGTCATCTGAGCAGGAGTGGATCCCAATTATATTCGTATTACAGGAAAAAAAAAAAAATGATGTTAGTGTATTTATTATTTTTTACAAATGTTAGAACAATAATGACCAGACAGAAGATGTTATGTTTGCCAGAGTGATGATTTGAAATTTCCGTTTGGTTGGTGCCATGGTGATTCACTTGACATGGCGCTTGCTCACACGGGTGCATTAACAGAATAAGGTCTTTTGTGTACAAATTAGTCAACGACCCTTGAGAAAAAGCCGCAGCCATGCTGCCCTCTCAGTGTTCCAGTGACAAACGATGCAGCCACCAACCAAGGCCAGCCAGACGCAACATTCATTTGGGCTTGTCCACAGGCAAATGGAGGACATGACACTTTCTGATTACTTTATATTGACTCTTCTCTCTTGGCCTGGAGAGATGGAGGCCAGAGAGGCCACTCTAACAAAGAAAAAAAAAAAAAGCTACACTCCAGGGCTGACTGGTGGACACAGCATTTACAGCAGGAATTGTTAGTTAAACCATATGAAAGGTAACTCTCTCTTAATGGGTTTCATCTCTGTCTGGAAGGGACCGGTGATTTGTCGCACGGACTCTCGCTGGCGAGATAAAGACCAAGTAGAGATACAGATGGCAGCAGCGTGAAGAAACCGTCTGCTTTATATTGAAGCTGTAATTCAGTCTTAAAATTATACTGAAGCAGTAAAGAGTTGCAACTGTGGCGATCATTTCTGCTGTAAGCACATCCCAAAAAAAAAAAAGGCCTAGTTACAGTTTCTAATTCTGTTTTATCTCATCTGTGCAATGTCTCAGCCGGTTTACTCTGCACATAATACATACACATGTTGTATACACCTGGTTATAACAGTGTAAACATAGCATCCGCTGCTTTTTTGGTATCTGTGCTGATAAAACGTTGCTAATGTCCCACAGTGGGACCATTAAAAGACTGAACGATCTTATCTTAAAACCGCTATAATCACACATGGAACCCCAGCTTGTCTAGCAAGCCTGCCAAAGAGTCCTCCATCCTGGCGGGACATTCAACGACATGCAGTAGATGTGTATCATAATTGTAGTAGTTAATCATACGCATGTATTCATGGTTTATGGGTAGACATTGAATACGCTACCCATTAGTATGTCTGAATGAGTGTATATGGTTGTCGTCAATAAAACTTGTGCCACCATGTTTCTACAGTAGAGCAAACTTTTCGCCAGAGTTTCCTTACAACTTGATTTCCTTTCTGTTGCGTCTATAGTTCTTAAAGCCTCTGTGCAGCATCTTAAATCGACTTTGGTGTGTGAAAAGTGCTTCGTAAATACAACGACATTGTAAGAGTATAAAGCCCTTCAAACTAGACTAGAAAAGTGCTACATAAATACTCATCATTCACGACATTTGCTTATAAAAAAGCAGTACCTTTGTACCTATAGAGTGCCATGATCAGTGCTAATGCAGTGAATGAAATGTGCAGTTATTCAGATGAGCCCGTTAGATATTATTTTATTGGCGAAACGTTGAAGAATTAGCTGAATAAATGTCTTCAATATATGCAAGTGACTTTTTAAAGCCCCTATAATCAGACATGCTTGGCAATAAGTCAGCAACAATAATTATCACCTTAAATTCTTATTCAGTAGCACTTTAACAAGAGTCCTATAAATATCAATATGGTTATTCATAACACGACGAGATAACACATTTCATTGCTTTGAAAGTTTTTTTCCTTGTTTAACAAGGAGTTTCATGAGAAGTAATTGTCAAACCATCATTAATTGGTTTCTTGAACAGGATTCTGCTGTTATATATATATATATATATAAATGTTTCTTTAAAGCATGTTACCAGTATTAACATTGGACATTTAGTAAATGGCAGCTGTTGTGATTCTCAGCGTTCCTCCACATTTTGTGAGAAACACTCTATTCTCAGGTTATACAGATCTCAGCATAATAAAAAAAATAAATAAATGTATGTCCACACAACCAGACTTATTGCACTATAGTAGGCAGGAGTGTGTCTGTGAATACGTGATGGCCTGCAGGGCCTCCACATTCCTTGAGATGCATCCCCCCCCCCACCTTTGATTACTGCATATCTAACCTTTGTGACCGGACGGTACTTTGATCAGACTGGGCTCTAAGACGGTGGATGTCTGCACCCACTCTCACTGACATACACTGCCTCTACCACACTAAATTATAGATTACGCCGCATATATGTGTGTGTGTGTTGAATACAGGGGTTAGGAGTTTATTCAGTATTGGTTAAAGCGGCGAGGGGACAAGAGCAAAGCACATTTTCTCTAATCTGCATAGAAATTATATTCCACCTCAGAACCTATCATGTGTATGTTGCCTGGTGGTTTTCTATCAAATGTTATGATCTGCAATGCTTTTATATCACGTACGCCTGCGTGTGTGGGCTTTATATATCCTGCCCACTAAAACAAACAGTCTTGGTATTTTGTTTGTGCCTGCATGTACATTATTTCACTGCACCACCGCCAGCTTGTGCACGACAGGATCATACTGTATGCTGCCATTATACATTTCTGCGCACCACAGAAATGTGTGAACTCACATTTGTCGTCTTGGCGTTGACTACTGGCGTTGAAAACTCCTCGCTGCTCCTTTTTGAGCATGTATTACACAGTACGCAAGTTATACTGCAAATTTGTTTTTGCTTTATTTTTCAATCTCTCCTTTTTGTTTTATGTCTTAAGTTGTGTACACATGCACATACACCCATATATATATATATATATATGTGTATATAAAAAAAAATATATATATATATATATATATATACATATACTCCACACTGAAATAAACACAAATGAATACTCCAAACGCCATGAAAAATACATCTACGTGTGCCTCTGTATCTACTGAAACCCTCGGCCAACATGAAGCCCATAAACTTGCACACACAGTCTGTGACTTGTTAGTTCGTGTTTGTCTCAAAGAAGCAACAGAAAGGGGGAGAAAAGTGCAGGAAAGACACAGTACACCACTGTCGTTGAGAGAAAAGGGACGGCAGTGAGAGAACATCTTCTAACATCTGGGTTACATAATGTTACAAGTTAATCTTACCTCAGGCAGCCTTTTGCCATACACAGTACAAATGACAGCAGTAATCCTTGAGTGACTGCAGCGCTGCTCCATTTAAAACTTCACTTTAAAGGGCTTTATTTCCCGTGTTTTGGGGGCATTCTAATTAATCATGAATAGGGGAAAAAAAAAGAGCTTTTAACATGAGTTAACTGATGTCAGGGCTTGGTTTCAGCGCTAGTGCAAATCAGTGATCATGATGTTACTGTTCAAAATAAACGCTATAATAGACGGATTGACCTAGTTAACACCCTGTGGGGCATGTACTGTATGTCCAGAGGTCATTGACCTCTGAGTCTCAAGAGGAACTGGTATTCACATCAGGCTGTTGTGGGAACATCTGCTGTTTGAGAGATTAATTGTCTTATTTAGTTGTATATGTTTTATCACCCTGGCTCTCTCAAGCCAAATGTGTGGGTGTAATCAAGAGTTTCGATATGAAGTGTGCAGAATTATTCGCAGCAGTTCAACCTAGAGCTCAGCCGCAGCAGAATGCGACAATACAGTGATTTGAAAATGTCTACGCAGAGAAACCAATGATTTATTTGACCGATGATTTAAATATACACAACCCACATGTTTCTCCGTACAGTAGTGTTTTGTTTTTGTGTCCGTGGAGACGCAGAGTGGCGCGTTTTGAAGTTACACACCGGAGCTTTAAACAAAGTGGTACTAAACATTCAATGTAGTGTTTGTGAATCTAAAAGGGAGATTGTGCTTTTCTTTGCATTTACTTTTATTTATTTATTTATGTATTTATTTATTTAATAAAGTGAACATCCTTAGGTTTTTTGACGAGATGATTAAAACATTTTCCTTTAAGGCCCCGGGGTTTATTTGAGTAATCGCGAACACTATCAGTGAATGAATCAATAATGAAAACAATTTCTCACTGCGGCCCTTGAATGCATCATATATTATCTTTAATGTTTAATCAATTTTGACTTTTCCTCTACTTGTTCCCGACAGAAATCCATTTTGATTTCAGAGCAAAGAGAAAATTATGTTCTGTGTGTGTGTGTGTAGATTTTTTAACTAATACAACTGTACGGTTCACAGTGTTAATTATTGTTTTGCTGAATATTTTACTCACTCAAATTGTTTTTCAACTGTGGCACATGCATTATGCAATAACCATGGGGAGCGACAGTAACAACTCACTGCTGTGCTCCAGTATTGTTCTGCATGCAGCCTACATTACAGGACATTCATATCATGGCATTATAAGCCTGTTTTTCAATATGAATGGTCTCATTCTTCTCTCCCACTCTCCCACCAAATGCACATTTTATTAGGTTTCATTATATGAATAGTAACTGTAAACTGTGAGTCAACCTGACAAATAAAATGGAAATAAAAGCACAATTTATGACAAATGATTTCCCATAAGGGGGCTTTTACATTATAGCCATTGTAGTTTTTGTTATTTGGAACATTGAATATAAAGTAAGGACGACAGACAGTCGAGAAGAAACAGACACAAATAGCTGACCACTCTAAATGTTTTAGTGTATATTCTGCAATGGTCATAGCAATAAAATAATGAAAACAATGTATGGTACAGTGTACACTACGAGTAGATTTCCCCATTGAGAATCCCTCGCCCATGAAAAATGGATGAGCATTTGTTTTCCAGTAACACATACTGCTGCAAATCACAAATTCCACCAAATTCCACTCTTCCATATGCAGATTGTGTAATTTGGTGTTATTAAGTGAGTGCATGGGAAACAAAAATTGACTGGAAACTAAGAATCTGGTATTTTAATACACCTCTCCTCTCCTCTTCCTATGTGAAAGAACCTAATGTGGAACTATGTTGGAGGAAATGTGGAAAAATAGGAGAGCATTCGCATATCTTTAGGGACTGCCCAGTAATCCAAGGATTCTGGATGGGAGTCAAAGAAGAAAGTGATAACATCTTACAAGTCAATTCCCCATTAGACCCACTGCTATTTCTTTTGGGAGCTATACCTAGGGAGGCATATAGTTCAGATCACAGGTAAAATTTACTGATACTTTTACTGATAATGTGGAGCTGAAAACCCTCTTTGACTTGCAACATGATGGACAATAACATGTAAAAAGGTTTTTAAACTGATATACAGTACTATACATATATATAAAAGAAAGACAGTCTGTTGCATTTAAGAAATTTAACAAACTCATAAAGAAAACTGTTGACATCCCACTGCCAACCTCTTATAAAGTGGAGGACAAAAATGAACGACAGAATTAAGTAGACCTACAGTAGTCCTTCCATTGTTTGTGGCAAAGTAATGACATTAACATGAACCCACTTTGAAATAAATGAAGCAATAAATGGATTGTAAGTAATGCATGCTTGAGGAAAAACCTGCCTGGCATAAATAGGTATGTGGATCCAAAGATCGACATCACTCCTACACAAATGTGTACTTCACACAAGTTTGTCAAGGCCTTTGAATATTGCGTTTCACATAGACATTGGATGTGACGCACAAAATATTAAAACACTTGTACTTATCGCCTTGATCTCTCAAGAACAGGTGTTCACTTTGAAAGAGAAAAAAAAAAGTTAAAAACAAACAATAAACTTCAAAAATTCTGTCACTAAATGTGCGATATATGATTAATGGTTTGATGCCTGGTGCTGGAGGCAGAGTCTTTAATGGCTGACTTTGTAGTAACCACTGTTGGGTGCACTGTTTGATTAACACACCAGCAACAGAGGAAATGTCCTTGTCTGATAGCTCAGGTTGGACAGTCTTCTGTTTGCACTTTTATGCAAACAAAACAACAAAAAAACAAAACATGATTTGAATCGCTGACGACTGTGCTGCAAAATCTGTATATTCCACAGCAACAGATCCACATTCAGGGTGAACGAGTCGTGATTCAGCTGAAGCCTCCATCGTGTCTGTGTGAGTTTAAACAATGTTGGGAGCCTTCATTGTGGATTTAACTGTGGCAGGAGTGGAGGGAGAGATGTGACCCTTTTAGTGTTGAAAAGGACCAAATGAATAATTAATTCTGGATCATGCAGATGAGGGGCTGATGACTGCTACAGCAAAGTGAACCGATTATTCTGAGTCACCCACCGCAAATTCAACAGTCTAAGCTCAGTCTCTCTCTCTCGCTGTCTTTCTCCCCCTCTCTCTCTTTCTTCAAGGTCATTGTGGGCGAAACAACAAAAAATCCTTAGTCTTCAAAGTATTGATCTCGCCCTGTATAAACTGCATTCTTCCATCTTTACTAAGCAGGTGCAGTGAACGCTGTTGTTCTTGTGTACGCTGCCTGATGAAAAGCATATACAGAACCTCTGGAAGAGAACACATCACACATTTTCCAAAGTCAAAACTTTGTCAGTAGTAGTTTCATTTATAAGTTCTCTGAAGATCTTTTATGTATATATATATATATATATATATATATATATATATATATACATATATACATATTCTTTTCTATTATTAGTGTCCTGCCTGGCCCTGTAATCGAGTTTCCTGGTCAATCCTTACTGTAACAGTGTTGCAGGGGCATGGCAGCCATTTTGAGAGAAAGTCCGGCATCTGTTGTGCAGAGATTAAGCAAGATCAGAAGATCACAAATGCTTTCAATCTCGGGTTCATGAGGGGCTGAAATGACCTCCCCCCCATGGAACCTTTAACTCACTCACACATGGAGTCTTTATGCCTGTGGCCCTACATCACACCCAATCCCCTCTGTTCTCTCTCTCTCTCTCTCCTCCCTGGAGTGACACAGATAGAGGACTCTGTCTCAGTCTCAAAAAAAGGCCTGCGCAGACAGGAAACTGTAAATACACCAGGTTTAGTGCTTCTCTCTAAAATGCTTGTTGTTGTTGTTTTTTTCCCACCACTGAAATGCTGAAAATGTGACAAGAGGTTTGTTCCATGCAAAACACGCAAAGCATGCTGCATTGTTTATACTTGACACGCCAACCCAGTCACAAGGCCACAGAGAGATGTGAGCTCAAGTTTCTGAACCAAAAACAAATAATACTCCATTTGTATTCTATAGTGTAAGTTATTAATTCATTAATTATTATATATTAATAATTCATTCATTATTTGTGGTGTCGTGGGGCTGCTGGTGCCAATCCCAGCTGCAAACTCCACACAGAAAGGCCGGGACCAGATACACAAATAGACAACCTTCTTGTGCAAGGCAACAGTGCTACCACATGCTCCACTGTGTGGCCCCCCTATACATCAATTCATTTGTTTGTGATCTTAAGTCCAGTCTTATCATTTTATGTCTGTATTTTTTCTATTCCTGTATTTAAATGGAGCTAACCAGCAAAAGCTTTTCTCATATTTGTACTTAACATGTGGCCACGAGGACAAAAACAAATATAATCAAATTAAATTGAAACAATGTTACCTGTTTACATGTCTCACATGTGGCTGTTTATGCAAAAGTGTGTCAGCCAATAAAAAAATTAAAAATAAATTAAATTAAATTAGAAACACATCAAAATGTCCCCATAAGACAAATCTTCTGATGTTTTGTCTCAAACTGTCGCTTTTGTGGACACTAGGCTTTGATTTGTCACAGTGCACCAGAAAAGCCCTCAAATAGCTAAAACTACCACATAATAATTAACTCTGTACAGATAATAATAATAATATTAATAGTGTTTCCAGGTTCCACATGTATCCTGATGCACACATCACACTTGAAAATTGTCAAAGTAAGACACGCGTCAGCACAGCGACACTCCTGGTGCGTTAGCATCTTGGCTGCTAATTTTGCACAAAAACATCAAAGAGAGCTTCAAAACTATATATAATTACAAAACTATAATTCAAAACTATATACAATTACAGAAAGGGTTGTACTGTATATGTAACTACACGAACAGCCAAGTGTGTCTGCTGTTTCCTGTGCTGCAAAAAGAGTCAGCTACAGAGCCGCTATACTGTAAAGCTACAGAGGATCAGTGTCTTTCTCAAGGATGCTTAAGCAGGCCGAATACAGAGGCTTAAACCCCGATCCTCCATTTGAGAGACGGTGTCCCTTTCACGATGGCCCCCTGCCACCTCAAACCACCACGCACCAGGGCTGGCAACTGTGGTTTCAGGCTTACAGATAATTCTGCTGCTGCTTTTCAGTGAGGAGGATTGTTCTTTATTCTGTGTGTGTGTGTGTGTGTGTGTGTGTGTGTGTGCGCAGCAGGGGGTGCAGCGAGGTTTCCTTGTAAATGTATGTCTAGGTTTTAACACAAATACAGAATTTCCTACGGTATTGATTGTATTGTGCGGAGAAGTATAGTTGCAAAACTTTTTTATATGGGGATCCACTTTAAAAAGAGAAAAAAAAAAAGTATGTTGTTGTTTTCTGGCACTTTTTACTGCCCATTCTGTAGTATAATTAAAATATGAATCAAGGTTTTACTTCATTCATGTTGCTTAACCACATCATAAATCCTATGAAAAAGCATGGGAAACAAAATTGTCAACCCCAATAAATCTCTCTCAAACCTTTTTGTGGGTCCTGACACAGTCGCCGGGAATGTTTTATTATAGTAAACCTAATACATATGGAAATATTGAACTTGTTTTAGAATGAACTAAAAACAGTGTGTTTACTGTAGTGCTCTACAACCTATAGCAGCCTATAGAGGACTAAACAATACAGTATGTGATAGTGTAAGGTGAGCTGGATGGTAAAATGATCTACCTGCACTTTCACTGAAATAAAAACCATGAACTTAACCCTACTTATGGATTTAATTAATCAAATGACCAAGCCTGCGCTGGTTTGCAGACGTTGGATCACTCACATGGCAAAAGTGACGCCTCTAAGACTGTGGTTTGCTGAAAAGCCTGACAATACATTCAAACTCATTATGTGGGACAATATATTGTACAAAAAAACATTAAATAAACCTGCAAACTTATTCATTTAATTTCTCTGCAGCCCAACTCAGACCCTGTGCAGATATAAACATAATTTATAATGTTAACGAATCTAAACACGCCTAATGCAGCATTCATTTGCCTGTAATTAGAATACGACATCGCGATGCACCAAATATGAGTGAAGAAACTAGAGTAAAACAATGACTAAAAACATTCAGCCACTGCAGGAGTTCAGTACAGTGCTGAACAGACAGTTTCTGCTTCTTTTAAAGTGCACTTCACGTACATCTTCAATTTGCTGCCGTGTTCTTTGTCATTATTGCCGAAGTGGGTTTTATTATCATAGTATCATGGCTATTACTTAAATGTGGATTGTGAGGACGTCTAATCTAATCTCGTCGTCTCTCTCTTGCAGCAGCATCATCACCAGACCTGCACTTTGCTTCGGTCGGCAGGCAAACACAGATCATCTCTCCGCGAGTCTCTTCAGCTCAGTCCTAAAACTGTAAAATCTGTTGACAGTCAACATGACGTTACCTTCTGTTTGACATTTCCTTGGATATTGCCAACAACTAAAAGAAAAAAAAGAAACGCACCAGCTGAACCAAAACACTTCTACTTTCACTTCAGGTGGTGCATTTTTTGTGGTATTATTTGTTCTAAGAAGGTTCCACTTGACATATCTGTCTAGACCTCCTGCTGCTGCAAGCTGTCGATCGCTGAATGCCTTGAAGCACTTTTATCCTGGTGAGTTTTCATCATTTCATTTCCTTTCTTAGAAACATGTGAAGGCTGTTCTTATTTGTACATCGCTGTAATGTAGATTTTCTTATTTACTGTATTTTGCCGCCATTGAGAGTGAAGCCAGACGCATTTTTGAAATTGTTTGTGTGTTATGTTCAGTCCCACTGTTTGTGCAACACATGTATATGGAGGGTTTCACCCTAAGTCCAGCACCCTGTAAGCCACAATCCAGGATAAAACAAGTAACATCCAAGAATACATCAGGAAGATGGGGCCCCCAATGATGACCTGCTAAGTGAATCCCGCAGGCAGCTGAAACCCTGCAGAGAGGAGGAGCCAGAGGGGCACAACATGGAACTGCATGCCCTGTAGGGGCTTGTCCTTCCAAGAAGTGGCTGATAGCAGAAAAACATACCAATGTCTGGAGAAGACTGGAACAGGCCCTAAGCACAAGATCAGTAGAGGCTGGGCTCTATACGAGGCAAAACCCTAAATGTAGGCTGTGTAAAGAAACCCCTGAGACTGTGCGGCTCATCACAGCAGGATGTAAGCTGATGACTGGGAAGGCGTAAATGGAACACCACAACAAAGTGGCTGGAATAGTTTACGGAAACATGTGTGCCGAGTATGGACTGGAGGTCCCTGGGTCGCCTATAAAAGTGGTTGAGAACTGAGCTAAGATCCAGTGGGACTTCCAGATCTAGATAGACAAACCTTCTGTCTGGATCTATATATATATATATATATATATATATATATATATATATATATATATATATATATACATATATTTTCATATATTCTATGTGATTATTGTCTGTTTCTTCACAAACATTTTAGTATATCCTAGAAAGTGATGCTAGGAGGCCACATACAGGGTTTATCGCCAATTAGCCAGTGACACAGAAGTTAATATCATGGAAAATACAATCGAAATGGCCCTAATGTGCTACTCAGTAAGGAAGCCATTTCATATCATTGGGCAGAGCAAAAACAAGAGGCCTAATGGAAGCAGGATGAATGAAGCCAAAGTTATTTAAGCACATGTGACAACCTGCTTGTATGGAGGAGCGATATTCCTAATGATCACAATATGATTTCAAATCAAATCAGATTCATTCGCATGTTCCACATTCACTAATCATATTTTGTCAAAGAGGGCTTAACAATCTACGGTAAGGTACATGAATATATATGCAAAGCTAAAAGTGAATAGCAGTTGGCAGTAGCAACAGCAGGTACTTACCATGAGATGGAGGCTATTTAAGACACAGCACATCAACACAGGTGCTTACAGTTATTCTAGCTAATTACACCTCTGCTCAGGATCATATTCAGTCAAGCTTTATCAAGCACTCTGACAGTGACAATATAGCTTTGATAGTCAAAAATTGCTTATCAAACTTTTTTTTTTTATTTATTTCCCAGCTCACTGCACGAGTATGAGCATGAGTGGGTGACAAAAATATCCATTACTGACTGATCAAGCTCATAAATGTATTCAGGTCTGAAGCTCCAGGGGTAGAAAGGTCCAGTAATGGCAAGAGTCCAGCACGCACGTCGCATGGAGGCCAGGAGACGGGGTGATATTCTGTGGGTGGGTGTCCATTCAGTTTGTTAATCATGCTATTTAGCTAAATTTGCAGGTTTAGTGTCGCCCAGACAAGATTATACGGTTCACTGCACCACAAGGTGCACTTACTTTGAGTGTGCCATTGTGTGGATGGAAGGCTGTAGGAGATAACAGCATCTGGCCACTGTAGCACAACTATTGTGTTTTTTTTTGTTTTTTTTCTTGAATGTAGGTCAACATAAAAGCACAGAGCGGGAGCTCCTACACACAAACAAATAGCAGGTCATAAATGTGATGTGTGTGTGCACTGCAAAACAACACAATGATCCAGAATATCTACAAATGTTGGACCACATATGTACTGCTTCCCTGCTGCCCATTTAATTGCCACTGGCTGGACAGGAAATGACACCAAATATTAGACGCCACATAATCATGATCAATGACATAAAACATGATCGGCAGCAGTGGTTAATGTGATTATTTTAAAATAAATGGTCGTTTATCAAGTGATCACCAAATAGAAATAAATCTAGATCTGGAGTGTAGCATCATTAGTAATCTAAGACTTAGTTGATGTTGTTTTGGATGACACCAATCGACAATTTTCCTTCTTTCACTGACCTTTTATTGTCACAAGATAATAAATAACGAGTCGCAAGTGTTGGGTTCCACCTACAAAACATACTGTGTATGTACATCTATGTATCAATGTAGTGTGTTGTGTGCTTGTTTAAGCTGTAAATAGCATCCCGTCTGCAATAGTTATGACTCTACCTGTGTAGTTGCATCTAATCCCATTCATGCAGACTGTACATTATGTTTATGTATCACCAAATCCAGTATTGTAAAGAAAAATAAAAATAAAAATAAAAGGCAGTGAGGGAGATTTTCAGTCAGTCAGCACACTCACACATTCACAGCAAAAACACCACCTGTGTGGGTGGCCCACAGGTCCGTCAGGCCTTTAAATTGATTACATACGTAACCGCATGAGTGGGTGTTAAGAAGGCAATTATGGAGGTCGGCTGATGCACAGCTGATTTAGACGGTGTCAATGATTTCCTTCCAGCCCGAACTATAGCACTGTGCAAAAGTCTCACATGTATTTCACATGTAGTCTTTACTATGACCTCCCCTCACACTTGAACGACGTCATGACTCTGGCTTTGTTGTTTGTTTCACCTAAATGTACCTGAATTGTAACACCATTGTGAAAAATGATATTAGTCCAGGTTTTTGAGACCAACTTTCAATCACATCATTCACCAAACATCTTCTAATTTGAGAGACATATATAATAAAATCATCATTTTGCATCAGCAGGGTCAACCTCAAAGGAAAATCAACAACAACACTGGATGCTAAAGACTGTTTTAAAGACATGTCTCGGTTTCGTTTCACTCCAGACCTGAATATTATTGAGGCAGTAAATAATCGAATGGACAAAGAAATACCAAAGCCTGGTATAATAAGTTCAAGATAGTCTTCTCAAAAGAGTTCTAGGGGTGCAAAGTGCCAAAGAAGGTCGACATTCCCTGTATTTTCTGCTTGTATCTACAATAAAAGACAATGAAAAATAAATATGGATGGTCATTAAAACCTTGAGCTTCATTTGTGCTTCTCTCCTCCGTTGCTCTCCACTCTGTGACCTGTGAATCAATCAAGGTCCACCATTAAAGAGGAGGTTCTAATCAGCTGGGTGCAGGGACAAAGAGGGATACAGTTTCTGGAGCACTGTTGATCATTTTTAGAGGTTTTATTTACCCAAAGTGTAAGGCCACTTCAATCAAAACGGGTCAATCGACTGGTCACATACGCTATGATGAGTGGCCTGTGAAAGTAATTCGAAAGACCGTACAGATCCACTGACTGCTTCAGCATAAAAGTACCAAATGTGGGTGTTGCATTATTCCCACGTCTCCGCGATGAAGTCAGAACCATTCCGCGTGAGTTATACACACATCTCACACTTTTCCACCTTCTCTTCATTCAACCAGCCTTCATTAGTCGTGCAATATTGAAGCTTGAATAGATACTGCACCTGTTTCCTTTTACAAAACACACAAGCCATTGACTCATTTGGAGGCGTCTGCTCTCAGCGCTGCCTCATATCCCTTCTTCTCTTTCAGCACTGAGAAGATTTCTAATCTCCATATGTGTTTCTCTTAGTCACAGCCTGCGACGCCCGCCATAGATCTATGTAATCAGTCACTGTCAGGCAGAGACACTTGAACTTTTGATATCATTTTCCAAACAACCCTCATTTTTTTTCTCTCAACTGTTATTCCTGCATTTATCCAACATCCTTGGCATACTGAAATAAATGGGAAAAATATAGCTAAAGGGTAGCATTCAATTCATTTTTGTGCAAACATTAAAAAAAATGAAATGGCTTTCTGATAACATACAGTAGGCTACAGCGCTACTGTAACTTTAAGTGGCTAACTATTGAAACTCCAATGGGCCGGTGTGTAACAAGTCGTGACCTCTAACGGTGAGAGTGCAAAGTGCAACAAACCGAGGACTTCCTCACTTTCTTAAGTGCATCCGGTAACTACGGTGGCCTTCACAACTCTCACCACTCCCTCAGACCGTTCCTCTTTCTTCTTTGTTGTTTCATGCATCAGGTTTTTGTGGGCGAAACGTTCAGCATCTTTTGCGTAGTAAGCTCCCCTCCAAAATGTAAAGCTCCTTATCCCAAGTAGAAAAGGCTA
This sequence comes from Solea senegalensis, assembly GCF_019176455.1. Lineage (NCBI taxonomy): Eukaryota > Metazoa > Chordata > Actinopteri > Pleuronectiformes > Soleidae > Solea > Solea senegalensis. The sequence goes on from NC_058041.1 coordinate 14,731,213, forward strand.
CTTTGAAATCCCAACATTTTCAAATCAAATATACACTATGTAATATAATATAATTTAATATACAAACATACTTAAGATAAGCCTTCCTAAGCGCTTCACACTGCACTTAAAGTCAGTTCAAAAAGGTATTTTGATAGCTTAAAGCGAGAGTTATGTCATTTGCCTCTGAAATCCAATCCAAATCCTGATAGCCATCAATAAATGAAGTTGTCTGTACTACTGTAATAAACACAGTGAGTCATATTTCTGGCTAAAGCAGCTAATGGTTAGCAAATGAGTGATGGAAAAAATTCAACTTTCAGCAACAGACCTACAGGGTTTACGGGGCGAAGCTTTTAATGACCGACCCAACATTAGCTGCATCAGTAGCATTTTGTCTGTGTTTAGCCATCTGTTGCTAGCTTTTCCAGACCCTATCTTTAATATGAGTGATTTCATTTGCTTCCTTTTGTGGCAGTTTATTGTGCACGTACGGATCAATGGGCCCATTCTCATGTAAACGAGGAATAATACCTCACACCCAGGTTTCATATCTGCCACTTTGCAGGAGGGAAATGACTAAAAGAATAAGAGAGTAGCAATAACATGAGAGAGAAACACATCAGTCAACGCAGCAGCAACAGCAGCCCTGCGACACATTACTTCAGCAAAACAAGCCCTGAGACAACAAACCAGGTGACAGGTGATACAGCACGGCAACAAGAGTAATTCACGTCTCTTAAAACGAGGCTCGAGAGGACGTCCCACTTGGTCAATAAGATTCATGCGCACATCTCACGCTTCTTCATTTCTCCCGCGGTTCATGTGTAGGAGGAGCTGCGGTACATGGAAGTGAAAAAGCAAATATTATCACGCCGCGATCCTCCACCACAAATGGCAAACTTTCCAATCAGTCAAAATAATGAATAGGAACAAGAAAGGGATTTATTTATTTTTTTTTATCCTAAGGTGCATATTGCATTCTTGACAGAGTATTATACTACTTTATAGTAAAGATATATGGCTGTTTGTTGGGTTATACGGTCAAGTGAAAATACTGCTGACAGCCTTTCAGGAGTAAAGGCCAGGGGCGATTAAGACCCTGTCTGCCCAAATCGGATCACTTACAGCAAACCAGTGAGGATCCCCTTCTAAAGGTCAAGCCATCGCTTGTAGGAGAACACCAGTAAATCATTGCTTTATGCAAAGTTATTGTGCTCCAAGATCCTTGTCTGACAAGTTTCATGCTTTTATTTGTACACCAAATTACACATTAGAGTGAACATGCAGAAACGCTGTACTGTGTGTGTCCACTTAACTATGAATGAATAGTTAATATGGCTAATTAATAAGGGTGCCATCCAACCTCTATGGCTTCAAGCAACGTTATGGCTGGTCAGGCAGGGTCAGAAGAAAAGCTTTATTCCACATTATTCAGGATTGTGACAACAGCAATGGATCTGGGAGGCCTGCAGCTGCACGGTTTGTTTGTGTTATTCCAACCAGCGAATCCATGGAGGTTGGATTACACCAGGGATGCCAGGTGAGTGCAATTAACTCGCTGGTAACTTGAGAAAGTGTGTTTGAACTTCAGTCAGTTGTGCATCCATATCAAAGGTACGACTGATTTTTCACATGTTGAGATGCCGCAGATTGTGTTTTATTTATGTTACTTGCAAACAGTCATATAGAATAGCAGTCATATGAAAAATAATGTTGTGTGCTAACCTATGCAATACTGTGATTTACAACTATTAACATCAGTGAAATATGTAATTTACACAGAATATAACACAAGTCATGTACATGTGTTTGAGATAATCATGTATTTTCCCTTTTTTACACTAAAACCATGTGTTATACTAGCTTGCTGAATCGCCTAGTGGCTTCTTTTTGTAGCGACGTGGACAAATGGCTCGGTGTAAATGTGTTAGTTTTCGTGTTAGTTTTCGTCAAAAACTGTGATATAATAGTCTTCGACAGACACCCTTTGATATTTCAAACATTTAATTCTAAGGTGCTGCATACTTTATTATTAAAAAAGTATTCTGCCATTCACACAATCTAGCATTGCATCTGAAGTGTTTCAGCCAAAAACACAATTTACCTTGGGAACTTTTACGATCAACACAATCCTATATTGCAGTTCAGGCTGAATAACTTACTGCCATGATGTCTCCTCACCTGAAGGTAGAAAACTGTGTGAAACTGTATAAAATTGTAAGGTGGAGCAGTCCCGTCATCATCCCAGACAGTCTTATATTTAAAACCACTCCTTCAGTGGTGTGGTGATGGATTAATCCTTCACATGTCGACGCAAAGGCTTTGAAGTCAATAAGACAATCCAGCTCCTTGAGTCACGAGTATTAACCGAGAAAAATAAAAGCAAGCACAAGTCCTCTTTTCTTTTTCCCCAGGAGATTTTTAAAAGAAGTCCACTTTTAAAGACCAGATGTGCGAGCCTAATTTTCTCAAACGTACAACCTCGTCTTTCAGGACAACTTCAGAGCATGAGTCACTTTCAATGCAGCGACACAATATAGTCACTGTAAGAAAAACAAACTGTCTGCATGGATGTATATTGATCTTGTCTTGTACTTTCCCTCTTTCATTCATTACAGAAGGTTAATGTCATGAATTGGAATCCTAGGTGCTTTGAAGTGAGTCATTTAAAACATGGCCTTCATTTAATACTCTGCCTATATGCTAATAGTGAGAAATTGAGACAAATGAATAGTGACAGAAGGGACGATTATGACTGCTGTGCCACATAGACTTTAAAACGACAAGAACGCGCAGTGGAAACATCAGGAAAACTACGAGTGCATGACAGAAAACATTGATCATTTCCCACATCCCAGTGTTAATAAGATCAAAGATATTGACAGTAAGCCGGAGAGCCTCGGAGATCCTCACCACCCAGAATGTGTCCACCGCGACAGCAGTAATCCGTCTTTGAATTCACACGATGCTGATAGCTGAGAAGAAACTAGGATAGCAGGAAGTTGGCGCTCGGTCCCCGAAGGTGCAAGAGGATAAATGAACAAGTGTGCTTTCAAATTTAAATGTGCAGGAGTACTTTGAAATAGAAATGAGCTGTAATTGATGTGATTTGTGGGGCCACTCCCCCGTTTGTGGGCTCAGCAATGAGCACATCACACACACAGCAATGACAGCGGTGAAGAAATACCCATCATAGACACCTACCCCCTTCATAAACCGTACATGGAGTGTTAAGAAATCAGCTCTGAAGGTGAGTTGAAGTGGGATCAGAGTGGCACTGTATTTCTAGCCGTGCGAGATAAAAATAATGCCGTTATGCAACGGTATTTAAATGGCAGAGCTGAGCGGTGAACCGCTGTAGCTGTAATGGCTTCACAACACTTAGCATTATGCCAACTTTAAGCTAATTCCACTTCTCATTGTTTTTAAATGACAAGGCATAACAGTTGAAATCTAGCCCCCGTGAAATGTCATCACGGAAGCAGACACGACCAGTCTTGGCCTGAGCTTCAAAATGTTACCCTAAAAAAAAACAAGCACAAAGCACAAAACAAACAATAGTGCTGCCAGCTGTTGTTTTTTCACTACCACGGACTATTATTATGTGTAAGCTTTACGGGCAGCAAAGGAGAGACATGTCAGGAAACGTCTGCGGCCCCTGAGAATACTGTTATGTATGTAAAATAGACTACAAAGACGTTATTTGTTGTGGTTAGCTTAGCCGCTCAGCATGCTGTCCAATGTCAGCTTTATGATGGTAATATCCGTTTCCTTGGATGCTATTAAATGTGTGAAGTTTGTCTATGAAATCTCTCCATGTTGAGCACTTCAACAACAATTAGGACACCTTAACCCTAAACATGAATGTGTAAAATGGAGGGAAAGGGGACTGTTTTGAGCACAAATTCAAAAAAGGAGAGTGGGGAAGTGAGAGTCTCTAAGCTGTTGGAGGGAGGATGCAGCCAGCAATGGTAAAATGCCCTGTCCCCCCAGGTTCAGTGTGTGGGGAAGGTGAGACGGGTGAGGATGTTGGCTGGGTTGCAGGTTAGAGTGTAGGGGCAGTGGCACTGAAGGTCAGACAGGTAGGTAGTGGGATAAATTATGAAAAAGCCTTGTGGACGATGAGGAGGGTTTTGTGCTGGACGGGGAAGTTGGTGGAGGTTTTCAAGACCTGAGGTGATGTTCTGAAGCAGGAGTGGAGTGAGTATTCAGAGCGATAACCACAGACTGCTGTGTTCTAACATATACCCTTTGTCTAGAATTGCAAATTAACTGTTGTTTATTGTATCATCTTTATGTGAAGCGGCAGTAATATAATGGCATACTTAAGAACAAAAATATTTTGTTATTTTGACGGATAACAATACATGCACACTGAGTCGTTTTTCCACACAGCTACAAAAAAAGCCATTAGGAGGCTCAACAAGAATGGCCTGATGTAATGTCTTTGGCTTTTAGTCGCCGTTATAGGCAGCATTGTCTATTGTCATATGGTTTGTAAGCCAAACAATGTGTCACTGGCTGTAATGTGTCACTGGCTAAAGCACTATCCAGAATGATGAGTCTGGTTAAAGAGGAGCATGGCTAATATTACATCACACCCACATCCCTGTGGAATATTAATCCCATCCAAATGGGCAGTGCAGAGCATGTGAATACAATGGGACATGAGTGATTTACGACCGTCGGGGACGAGCAGTTCAAAGGAACTCAACGGAGTGAGAAAAAAAGGTCCATTTTAGTCATTAGCAATGCAAGGCACGGCTCGCTTCTTTTTTTTTCCTTCAGGTTTTAAATCTATTAGTCACAGAAAAAGGGAGAAACGGGGTTCACTGATTCAGCCACCGAAATAGTAACAGCGCAGATCAATAGCAGCCACAGAATTAGGGGCAGCATATACTGCAGACAGCAAACACATGAAGCAAGCATGTGCTAACTTGCCTCACATTCAGGTTTAAGTGAATCCTCTCTCAGGTCCTAACAGCTCTGTAATGATGAAGCTTGAATGGGCTCATAACCCCTGTAAGCACCTGCTGCAATCACTGGACTATTACCATTACCACAGCACAATCCTAATGGCTGCCACTGCGCCATCATTATGAAATCGCCCCCAAATGCACCAATGAATGCAGCTAATGTGGTCGCAACTTCCTCACACAAAGTGTACAGTCTGCCGTCACTGTGGCGAGCCAACGAGGGGGCTTAGTGGACACAGATAATTAGGCTTCTGCTCATCTTGACTGCCAAAATTCTGAATCTGCTGCGTACGTCAAAGCCAGTCACCAGGACGATATGTCATCATTTTTGTGCGAGCTCACATGTCTGAAACCAACACGACTGTGTTTACTTACAGATGTGTGTACATAGACCCTGTGGCATGTACAAGGAAATGAGGGTGATAATCAACCTATCTGGTTATGACTGTGGTTAGGTTCAGGCAAAAAAAAACACCTGGTTAGACTCGGGAAAAGATCACAGTGGTTCCTCATAGCGTCGGCATTCTCTCTATTTGTGTACAGCGCTCTATACAGCATGTGTCGATATAAAACCCACTATGGGATGTCCTCATAACACCGTATCATCCATAAAAATACACAGAGATGCAACATTAAACCAAACCTGAATGTTCTCCACACCACGACTATCTGCAACAAGGCATGCCACGTTTGTTCTGGAACTATGCAGCTTGGATTTGCTCACTTGGTGGTGGAAGACAATGATGCATGTTACTACCAACATGTCCCTCCCTCCTCCTCCTGAGGAGAATTTACCCCCAAAGCCACTATTTTTTTTTTTTTTTAAATAGTAAAACAGCTATTAACATCTGATAACATCTGGCTTTGGTCTGCAATGGTAGTAGATACAAGGGGCATTCGCTCACAGGTCAAATTGTAATTGACAACCTTGGTATTACCAATAACCATCTCATTTATTTTCACAGTTCAAGCAGCAATTTCAAAACATGAATTTGCTGTCGAGTTGGAAAGACGGACTAAAGTGAAGTGAAAACAACATGTTGTGCATTTGTGAGGTTGAACACGACTTACTGAGGGGGAAAAAACACACAAGCACAGTTTGCTTGTGTTTGAAACACTAAATTTAGTGTTAAAACAGGTGAAATAAACTATATTATATATATCCAATACATGACTCTGGATGATTTTGGGGAGCTAATACGATTGGCTCATTTCTTTTCCCTCCATCTCATTAACTATGACAGTTTAATAGTAACAAATGATACACAATCTTGCTTAATTTAGCACTCATGGTCTCCAATCTGCATGTTGTGTCTGCACCGCAGTGCACTTGTATATTTTAAATTAGAGACTATAAATTACACACATTTAGCAGGTCATCAGAAAACTAGACTAAAGAAAGTTGCAATGAAGTTTCGCAGAAGGAAATTGTGTAAACTTCAATAAATAATTGGCCGACGCTGATTAGCAAATGGCAAAAGTCAGCCACAACTTTTTTTTTCCTTTAGTCTTGTGCAGAATGTATAAATGTAGCATCCCCCGTAGTGTGCAGAAAAGTAAAATGGCTACACTTTCTTGGGAGACTTGGCTGTTTGTGTTGCCAGTGGAAGCCTGTTGATTCTCTAAGAGCTCATGGCTCTTTGTCTTCCCATCTTGTTAAAGATTAATCACTGTTCCCGAGGATGTTTGGCACTGGCATATCAGGTGACGTCCTCTCACTAAAGAGCAATTTAACAGTGAACTCACACCACGCAGGCACAACTGCAGGTGTAGACAATATGCAACAAGTCTTTGTTCACAAGGCTGAGGAATAAAAGAGACATCTGATGTGGAAGGATTCAATTTAAAGGCTCCAGGTGGGGCTGCCCTGACTCACCGCTGAGATCGACATCATTCCTTTTGCATTTACTTTTGAGAAATTGGAATATTATTGACTTGCTGCAGGAAAGAGGCAGAGAAACAGAGAAACAGGCGCAATGCGTTTGTTCCACTCCGCCGCCCCCCCAGGCTTGGCAATAATGACACATAACTGATGTATTAAAGTGCCCTGATTTGACTTGTGAAATCTACTTGGTCCACTGCGCTGATGTGTTTTGGCATTTTCTCTATTTGCTGCACCATATGTCACACTGCGTCATTGACATAAGACTCTTAGAATCTCTCCGCCTCACATCTGCACATGTAAACTCTGGATACCGAGTGTTTTCTTTGTGCATCATAATTACAGAGCATTTAAAAAAAAAGAAAAATGGCTAAAATCCAGTAACGAAAACATTGCTTTTGGTTTATGTTGCTAGAAAAGCATTTCTTTTATTAAAATGGGAGGACTGGGAAGAAAAAGAATCATATTTTTTACTGTTTAACGATCAGTGATGATGGTCAGAATTATTATTATGTGTGCGTGAATAAAGAAAACCCCGACCACTTACAAATGTTTGTGTTTATGGATATCTTTTTCTTTTTTTTTCCAACACTCACTAGCTCTGCTTTACTCACTCATCCATGTCCTCACCAGCTTTGTCTCTCCAGCTTGTTTTCTGCTGCTAATGCAGAGTAGGAGCACTTGTTTTGATGTCGCTAGTGTTCCAAATAGTGGAAGCGTCGGATTCGCTGTCATTTAGAAGTGAGATCATGTATAAGTGTGACAGAAAAGCATGTTGTTTAATTTTGAGGCACTGGAAATCACGACACCCACCAACACATTCATTGTGGATTAGGGACATACTAATGTTTTTTTTTTTATTATTATTTATTTATATGTTTATTTTTTGCTTCTTCTGTTTGTATGTATATCTGTGCTGCTGTCATTCGTGTTAATTGCCCTTGTGGCCCCTTCTCTTTCAATAAACATACCATGAACAAAAAGAACAGCATGTTGTTTTTGTCCACGATTAATCATGCAACAATATAATGTCAGTACTGTCCACCGCATGGACACAAAATCATGATAATTATAAGAAAAAGACAAATGTGTCTGTGTTTTCAGAATTAGGTTTTTACCTTTTAAGAATAAAGAAAAATAGACTATGAACACATGAATGTGAAACCAACCAGAGTGACATATATTATACTTAACTGTGTTGTCGTTTCCTATTTGCTTATGTGCTGTACTGTGCATCCTCGCCGCTGCCTCGGCAATGACTCCCGCATGCTAAAAAGTCCTTCAGTTTGCCACTTGAGACAAAGGCGGCAGCATCAATATATAGAAAAGCCCTCAAGTGCATTTGCAATCTAGTCCACATCCATGAACGCACTAATGACATACAAGGTCGTACTGAACACACATGAAAGAACGCAACTGTCCACTGTTGCACGTACCGCGGAAATCAGTGCACTGGAAAAGGAGAGTCAAGAATTAGCAGAACAAAATAAAAAATAAATCCACTGAAGAAGTATTTGAAACTGACTTCCCTCGCTCAGTTTGAATGGGCTGTTTTAAATCAGGGTTTTAAATCAAGGTTTTTATGTACGTACATAAGTACATTGGTGATGTAACGTCCAAACCAGCAAAACGCCATGTTCTCCGTGTCATTATGTGAAAATCTGCTGATGAGATGATGAGAAGGATGAGATTTTAGACATTTCCTTGGTAAGTGTTGGGAGATTAACCCATGCTTTTAGGATTTTTAAGTCTTTTTAACTGATCTACAGTGACCAATCAGTGGCTGGCTGGCTGATGACGTCACGCATTGTATCAGCTCAGCTCGCTTGGAACCTCAACAGAGCACGTACTAAAAAAAAGCACCAAGTATTATCGCTCATGGAAACGCAAATTAACCACGCCATGCCAAGGGGAGTGGAAAAAGGGGCGTTAATCCAGCCTAACTCACGACAGTGGTAATCCCACACTTGACAATCAACTGTTTATCCAGCCAGGCTGTCTATTACAGCTTTAATCAAGGCAACATAACATGGACACGTACTGTATTTGCACTCATACAAAAAGCTTGACCTTCGCTAACTTTCGTAGAGGCCTGGTTGTTTTGGAAGGAGTCCATGTTGGCTGAGTGTGGGACTAGAAACTGATGCGTGTGTGTCATTCTAAAATCACAATCGCATCTGGTTGGCGGGCATGAAAACAGCGTTTCCTCCACCTCCATCATACCTCTCACTACTATCCCCCTGTGAGAACATGCACATGAACACACACAGTGCTAATGCAGCAGCAGCAGCAGCAGCAGTGGCATCTGGCTCTTTCAGCATGACTTCACTCAAGGATCTTTACTTGAGGCCAGCAAAGGCCACCATGGGTGGAATGGGCGCTGTCACGCACATCTAAAAATCCTTGATTGCATCTATATGTGTTTAAACATTCATACACAACCATTAGCTGGAGGTAAGTAGGCTTTTAAGGGGAACGACAGAGGAGGAGTTGCTGAGGTCAGCCTGGGAAGTGAAGGCGAGTCTGTGTCTTGAGTGTTTCTGAACAGGAACTTCTTTTTTCCACAGACGGTCAGATTGAGTTAGACTCTCTGTCAGTTAGCAGATCACTTCCTGCAGCTCCCTCCCTTTCATTCTCAGACCACCTGTGACATTTCATATCATTTTCAGACCAAATGTGACTTGAGTGACGGCTTCACTTTCACGTCAGTCATACGATGTCATCTTCCCCATCACGCTATTATGTTGTCCGTCATTCTTTATATTACGAAGTTAAGAAGATAAAATCTGATACTTTTCCTAAAAACATACTGACAGTCAACAAGCCTTTGTGACAAATGTGTTTTCGTATGAATGAGTAGAGAAATTCTTATTGTTTTTCTTGTGCATAATCTACTGCTTCTCTTACATCAGTTAGTGTCAGATCCAGTCATGTGTGTGCATTATAAAGTATATATATATATATATAAAAAAAAGGATAAAAGTGGAATAAAATATCAAAAAAGAAAAGCACTTCCAACAACTTTCAGTTTATATTTTAAAAAAACAAATCAATGACTTAACAATGAGTAAATATTAATACAATACTTCCTCATGGCTTCTTTTCCAGGCCTCTCTCTCTGGTAAAGTTCCTTAAAATAACATGTGCATGCATGGTTGTGGTTTAAAACCCAAACTCTCTCCCAGAACTACTTTTCTCAGCTCTGAACCGGAGCCTCGTTAAACGCAGCATCCGCTCTATAGAAAACCTGAAAACATGCGACGTAATCGCCAACATTTAGCAAAGGAAATGTCTCAAATCTCAATATTCATTCAGAGGAGATTTAAATCATTTATTTGTTTTTGAATTCGCATTCACGACAAATCAAGTGATAACAGGTGATGAAGCTCAAGGCTGCATCAGTTTACAATCAACTTCTAAATCAACTGCCAGCATCCACTACTTCTCTGTAAGAGTAAACTGTGACAAAACAAGAATATATAAAAAAAACATTTGATGTCAAAACTACTAATTCACTCATTTTGAAAGGAATCCACACATGAATCGATAAAGGAAATAATGATTTGCAGCCGTGATTAAGATAGAAATAAATGAACACATTCCTGCTCTCACTCGCCCATGCGGCAAAACATTTGATGAAATATTTGGAATGCAGAATATTTGGGCATATAAATTTTAACGCGCTCATTTATTACAGTGCAAACTGACTCTGTGATGTGGGACTTTGTACTTGTCCCACATCACACATTTAATCATTAATTTATAGCTATTTTCAGAGGGGATGTCACTGATTCCTCGCTCTCTGTAGAAGCTTTAACAGTTTCGCTGGTTCCCATCGACTCGAGTAGATAGAGCATCTGAAACCATATTCTGATATATGACAGCTAATAAGATTAAAGGCTCTCTTTCAGTTAGTGTTCAATTCATAGTGCAGTGCAGTGGACAGTATTAGCTGTCACGTGGCTATAATCTTTCCATTGTCAGGTTGGGTTACTGCTGCAATACACCACCAAAATCCTCTCAGGCTTGTTCATTTATACTTTAGCTGATGTTCTGGGATGAGTTTAAATCCCAACACTGCCAACATTTATAGGTAAATAACAAGTATTGGGAGAGCGGTGGATCAGGAGGCACAGTGGAGTGGATCAGTCGCTGAACAGGAGGCTTGAGGTTCGATCCCCGGCTCCAAACGTGTCCTTGGACAAGAGACTGAAGCCCAAATTGACTGTGACGGCTGTGACAGGAGTGAGTGATTGTGTGTGTGGTTGCACTGTTCGAATGGCAAAACTACGGTGGTCGACAAGGCGGCAGGAGCTTTGTGGCATTATTGAACTATCACTTTCAGAGCAGACACCGCTATTGGATGATCCAACACGCCCACTTCTCCACACAGGTCCATTCAAATCACTAAACAACGGCCTGCGCTTATAAATGAACCTAAATAAAGGAGATCAGACGATGAATACGATAAATAAAGCGTGTCAATATCAGGTATGACTCGGTATCACTATGTCTGATACTGATGCGACATGCTTGAGTATGTGCTGATACCATTATCTGTGCGATGCCGTTGTTTTCACATCTTTTTTTTCAAATGCCAAGCCGTTAACTACTGATGCGTTTACCACTAGCCATCAACAGCCATTTGCTGCATAAATCTTCTCCTCACATAACGTGAATAATAGACAGCACACATTTCTACCGTGTTTGCTTCACAAGAAAAAAATGTATGTGAAATCCAGGGTTTTTGTATCGTCATCCCCGGTCAATGTCGGCACAGAGTTTCAGAGATGGAGAGGTTGCCTTGGGTTATTCGTCCACAGATTTATTTGCTCTTTATGTTCTTACACTACTATATTCCCAAAGTCATAAATGTCCGTCTTTTGCCATTTGCCATTTGTCAATAATGTCTCTGTAGTGTAGGTACAAGTAAGATGATTCACCAATTACAGTGAAAGACCATTCATCGTGGCTGCCAGTATAGGACTCTATTGAATTCCCATTCATTTACATTCATTTCATTTCAAAGTGCTGGGCTTAAAGGTGATTTCAACCTCTGGTATTGAACTGCATCAGGAAGGCTCATGTAATTTCACTTACAGGCATGTCAGCACACACATACAACTATTCAGTTGAACTGATGAACGCTTGTAGCGCTTGAAGGTCACATTCAATAACAAATTCAGCCGACTAGTGACAATTGTACACACGCAAACTGTTCAGGAACACGCACACACGCACACAGGCGCACACACAGTCCCTGGACTCCCTTCACTCCAGTGCGATGATGATTGGGTCTCTCCACTGGACTGACTCCACTCCTGCTCTACCATTCCACTCAGCACAGTGAGAAATCACGTAGCCAGTCTGGCACTATTACAGCGTAATTGGCCTTTTAAAGAGGGGCTCTACCATGTGAAACAGTGTAACTGAGAATGATACCCTCGTTGCTCCATTGTCCCATTTTGTCCTCTAACCCGTTTCCCTCCCTTTCTGGCTTCACCTCATGTTTTCTCTCCTCTCTCTCTCTCTCCGCTGATGACCAGCTGCTCTTGGTATGCCTCTGCTTCTCAACATTGTTTTGCTGTTGCACCCTTGTCTTCCGCTGGCTCGTGCTGACCTCTAAACTGTCGCTGCCCGTGTAGCAGCTTTCAGAGCTGGACAGCTCCTCGACTTCATTTTAGTGAAGGGAGGGGCGAGATTAGACATATTCTGCCGGTAATTCTGTGTCACGGTGGCAGGAGTGATGACGAGATGGAACTGTCGTCACCGCCGCGGACGTAGAAACGTGTGGACGACACACACACACACACACGTGCTGACGCTGCATTCTTTGAGGTGGACACGCAGACATAATGCAGTGCCAAAGCAAATGCCCAACCCAAACCCTTAACCTAAATCTGACCCTAATTTGAACCCTCAAAAGGCCTTTTAAACTCATGTGGACCAGCTAAATGTGTTTGAACGGTCCTCACAAAGATGGGTTTGCACACACACACACACACAAAATAAATAGTATATCATGGACAGTTGATGGGTGCACTTTGTCCAACAACAAACACTGGCAATTTGAGGGAACTACCTAGTCTGAGAGCTCTGTTTGGGCCGTGCAGTACACAGAATTACACAGAATTCAAACAGAAATGAAGCAATCGCCTGATGTTGCTCCATTCAGTGAATGAGACGCGTTCCAGAGTTGTAACTAGGTTATTTGAAAGGTTGTTAATGCTATAAAAGTGTTAATAAGGAATTATGAACCCAATGTAATACCGTTTTCGCATATTGTTATGGTCTCACTGTTTGGCAACATCCTGTTACTGCTTACTACACACTAATCTTTCTAATATTGTGTTGGAAAAAGGAGTCACATTGCAAACTGTGAAGTACATGTGGGGCTCACTATATGGCAACCAATAAATTATTGTTGCCCTTTGTATCTCATGTGTTGTAAATGTCATTAAAAATGTATAAAGTGTTAAAAATCGAATGAACTAAAATATTTTTTTATGGGCAGAATTGGGTTTTTCAAGAATGAACATTAACATGAAGACAAACCTAAAGATACAACTGAAGTGTCTGGTACCAGGACGTTGAATCTACAATAAATAAACCACTGTGTGTGTGTCTGTATTCAGGAAACCACTCACAATGAACACTAATGTTTTACTGCCCTCACATTTAAAATACTATGAAGACAAAGCACTTGACAAATAAGCGTCCAAACAGCATCTGGGAACTCCTTCCCACTTCACAGACGCCATAAATCTCTGATTGGCAATTAAGATTGCACCTTACTCTCAAGTTCCACTGGCTGGTAAAAATCCTCTTCACTTCCTTTTCATTATCTACATGATATCATTTTAGAGCTCATGTGTTCTTGTGAAATGGGCGAACAGGTCACACACACAGTGTTGAAAATGAATTATTATTATTATTCGAGAGTATTGGAGAGGATGAGACAAAAAAAAAACCCTTCTTTGGACATTAATGTGATTATTCTGTGACGAGTAACATACAAATGTCATTATTATGCATATGCATATTAACTATTATGAGAGACACAACATTAAAGTAAAAGTTAAGCCTGACTGAAGGGGAATTCAGGCTGTGTGCCAAAACAAAAAGGAATATTTGATGAAAAACAATGAAAAATCTGTACCTTCAGTGCCACCCACGGCCTCTTTTATTATGGTATATTTATGTATCTATTCATTTATTCAACATCCTTCATTGGCATTTCTCATACTTCCTCTTAAATAATGCATGCTGCCTGTCCTCTGGTTTTCTTTATCTGTCCTGCCTTCGTTTGACGCTGCTGTCTGGGTATGTTTTACTGTCCCCATGTGTCTCCTCCTCCATTTTTGATTTTTGCTTTGTTTAACTGACTTTAGTGTGTTGTCATCGCACTTTTAGAACTCGGATTTTAGGACAGTGTGACAGTTTAAGGGCCAAACTGAAGAGTAAAGAAAGTATACATATATTGAGAATAAAATTGTAATATTACAAGAATAAAGTTTATTTTTAGATCATGTATTATTATTATTATTCTTAACTAGCAGCAGCACACAGATGTAACCAGCGTTATCCTTGCACTCGACCACTCGCAGCCATTATTTCCTCCTCCACAATAGAGATGATTTCCTCCAAGTCTGTGTGATTCTTTCTTCCAAACAAACTCAGTTTCTTTCACAATCTTCTCAAAGTCCTGATGCTTAAGATAATGTGGTGTTGATGTGCCAAAAGATGAAGTATTTCCTTATTTGTGAAGCCCAAACCGAAATATAACTTCACAAAATGCTCCGTTTTTGCATCTTGTCGCAGCTGATCATCTTTGCTTGATCAATAATGATTTATTCTCATAATATATTAAAAAAAAATGTCTTAGGCTTGGCCCTAATACTCCTTTGTACTGTATAAATAATGAGAATTATTAATACTATTGTTATTGATTCATCATTTCAAATGAGTGGATTAGGTAGTGATCTTTAGAGGGGGGGTAACTGAATTATTCTCCTCATCTTCTTCTTATGATCATTATCGTTACAATTATTATTATCATTAATATAAGTATTATTATTGTTATTATTATTGGATATCTAACACTAACTGTTACTGGGGAAAGTGATGCGATATGTTATTGTCCAACAGTGGTCACAAAGATGGCCGGGCTCAGGGATGGAGCTGTGAAATAACTAGATAAGGTGGAGAGAGAGAGAGAGAGCAGAGAGAGAGAGGGGAGAGAGAGAGAGAGAGAGAGAGAGAGAGATGGGAGGCTGGTAGGCGATGGTTTCAAACCCAGCACATTAGCACACTGTTGGGCATGGAAAGAGGCAAGAGACCCTGGGGAGATAAAGTGCAGGGTGTGTGTGTGTGTGTGTGTGTGTGTGTGTGTGTGTGAGGGAGGGAGGAAGAGACAGAGAGAGCAAGAACCTGTGTTTTTTTTATGTATGGGTGAGAGAGAGAGTGAGAAAGTGTCTCGCTGTGTCCTAGGTGGGTAAATCTGAGCTCATAAGCATGTGACACGCAGCTGTGGAACTGGGGAGGAAGAGGAAATCACTTCCTGACGAACAGCCTCGGGCGCTGAGAGGAGCAGCAGACGAAGAATGACATCTTAAATAGTATGCATCAACTGAAAACCATGAGAAAGAACGAGGGGGGGGATGGAATGAATGAACCTGCCTGCCCAGGTGCCTGATTGAGAATGCACTGCAGAGTCAGGGTTGGCTCGGCAACCACGATATTTCCCTCTGGAGGTTTACTGGGCCACGAGGCGATGGTACCGGAGCGGAGTCTGGGGTCTGACCCAAGATACACGGCAGGGACTACATCTCCGTGCAGGACCAGAGGCTACACAAACCCTTCATATTGTCACTGAAAAATGGCATGTAGGTGCTTCTCCACCTGCTGTGTAGTCCTGGTGACCCTGACCTGCATATGCTGCCACATAATGGATGGGTGTTAACTGTGATAGTGTGGAGAGAGCGTTCAAATAAGACAATCTTGGTTCTAACATGTCTTTCCAGCTCCCAGCTCACTGTTTTTTTTTTTCTTTCTTTCTTGTACAACAACTAAACTTGGCTGCATTGGTTTTGGCTTGTTTGGCTTGGTGGCCACGGCTGGAACTGCAACAGAAAATGTCTCATTTGAAAACTTGTTAATTATTAGTAGTGCAATGACTAAATATTAATATGTATATATATATATATATATATATATATACATATGTATTTATAGATATATATGTAGATATATATACATATATATATATATATATCTACATATATATATGTAGATATATATATATCTGTTATATCTGTTTTTGTGTATACACCACTGCTTATCCTGTCAAGCTGCTGAAGGACGAGGTTTTTTGAGCAGTATTTACTTGTGAAAGTTTTTGTGGGCACCTCTTTGTTTTCAGTCATACTCCAGTCGGTTTGCAGCCTTCACGCCTTACTCTGTCTTGACATAAAACAAATCACTTCCTTTGTGCAGCAGGGAAACGATGCCGTATCACACGAGATCAAAACACTGCTATACTGAGCTGATTAGCATCATGTCCATCTATTTGACAACAGTTTGAATATAGGAGACATCTGTTTTAATGCCACCAGGCTTCAGCGTCTGTCAGTCCCGCAAATATGCCAGGGTAAAGCTTTGTTGGAGAAACATGAAAGGATTCACCGAGCTGAAATGCCAGGGTGCCTTTACTCCCCGTTAACGACACATAGACATTAAAACTATCATGAAAAATCATTTCCGCACTCGGCTCTTTTTGTGAAAAAAAAAATAGGTGCGAGGTCTATTCCCAAGAAGAGCGACACTGCGTGTGAGTCTCAACATGTTGTCAAATTTCCAGATGTTCCATGATGCAGATGTGCTGCTCACAGATCCAGCAGGACCCCGCAGACTTGAACATATTTGCTGGAACTGCTGAGCTCCCGTGACCTTTTTTTTTTTTACCAAATAATGGATTTGTCACACCTGCTGTATAGTTGCTGTGCCCAGACAATGTCCAAAAAAAGAAACTGTAATTGGGCACTAACTGCTCCGACAGAAAAAAGCCACTAATGCACACGCTTTGTTTCCAAAAATGTTCCAGCCTGCAGATCAGTATCCATATCCACTCCTTTTAATACACCGATGCATCAGTCTTTCTTTTTAGCATCTGTTTTGACAAAACTGTAATGGACTACCGCATTAGAAAAAGATCTATGAACATCAATGTCATTAAGTTAGGCAATAAGATGATATAGATTTTTTTTCCCCCATCACTCTAAAAGGTTGGCGCATAGTCCATGAATCTCCCGAGACCTGCCCTATGACGCAGACTGTGTGCAGATACGTTTATGAGCTCCTCTGTTTGGTCTGATCATACACATGTGGACAGGGTTGTCTCTTCTAATCTTCTTAGATTTACCCGCAGCAGACATATGGAGACCTATATACGCAAGCTGCAATATATGATATGTCGAATCTCTCGTCTTAAGCCGCGATAGACGCAACTGGATCAAATGAAAAGCGGTGATCACACCGGCGGCCGTCTGCCGCGTCTCTCAGAGGACGATTTCGCAGCAAAGACATGAGTAAACAAAGGGAGGGAATAAAGTATCTCATCCAAGGTGACACGTACTGAGGACAAGGCATGTTATCAAAGCCGGCGAGTGAGAGGTCAGCTCCAAGGTTGAGAGCTTTCAGTCCAAGGGCACCGGCACAAAGAGAGACAGATGCGCCATTAATTTAGAGTTTTCTCTTCATGATCCACCACTTCCTGTCACAGTGAGTAGACACAGAAGCAGAGGAGGCGGAGGAGGAGGATGGATTGGTGGGGGGGGTCTAACCAGAGAGGAGGACACACAGAGAGAGAACAAGAGGAAATTCAGGGCCACTCCTCAGAGCCAGAGAGAAAGAGCAAGAGAGCAGTAATACGTTTTCATCTGAAATATTAAAGCCTGCATTAATCTGTCTTCCCTCTCCCTGGG
Organism: Solea senegalensis; assembly: GCF_019176455.1. Taxonomy (NCBI): domain Eukaryota; kingdom Metazoa; phylum Chordata; class Actinopteri; order Pleuronectiformes; family Soleidae; genus Solea; species Solea senegalensis. Next base: position 14,749,035 of record NC_058041.1, read on the forward strand.
GGGCTGGAGAAGCCTCTGTCTGTCCTAGAGTTCCCTGCTAAAGGACAGAGACTGGCTGCCTCTCCCTCTTTCTCTCTCTTGGCCAGCACCAGCTCTCCACCTCTCCTTTCATAATGGTCAGTGAAGTGCTTGTGTGTGGGAGTGGGCCATGTGCTCAGGTCTTCTGAACGGTCACTGCAGGCGCTGTCTGGCCATATTTGAAAGCAATAGAATACAATACCGTTTTTGTTTTTTTCCCCCCCCCCAGACTCAAATATAAGAGACATGGACCAGATTGTGGTCATTGCTCAAGGAAACATTTCCACATTTATTCAGCTCATATTACTTAGGTAACTGGATTAACAGCTTATTTAAAAGCCAGGGAATAGTTTCCCTGTGGTGAGAACTTGCTGTGTCACTGCTGACAGGGCATTTAAAAAACAATATTATAAAACATAAGAACAAAATAATTTTAAATGAGTAAAGCAGAATCACTGATAGTTGAAAATATAAGTAAGTTTCACATTCAGATTAAGAAAAGGAATTAATAATAGAAAAAATGTAGAAATAAGACTGAAAAATACATATATATTAATATATATATATAAAATGTCATGTAGTTCGATAAATATGAAACAGTTATAGACTAAAATAATGAATAAATAAATAATAAAATAAATCAAAATTGTTCAAAGAAATAGTCAATCAATGATTAAAAAAGGTACTTTTCGCCTAAGTTGTGTCTGTAAATAATGACTCATATTTTCCTCATTGATACATCAAAGCTGTTTTGCTAACTTTTAAGGACACAAACGCTGCAAGCCGTTGGTCAGTTTTGACCATTGATCATTAAGAGTTCGTTTCTCGAGGAGCAGTCCCCGAGTTTTCTCCCTCTGCCAAATGTTCAAGCCCAACAAAGCCTCAGAGCTTTTAACACCTCCTCTAAATGTTCTGCTGGCACCTCATGAAGGTGGTGGCACCCATCTCGCCTTTTATCTAGGCCAACAGATCCACAGCTGGACTCAACTGTCCCCGTTATCTCCTCCTTTGCTGTCTACACACACATACATGTGTGGGCACAAAGAATATCCATGGTATACACACACACACACACACACACACACACCAGCTGTTGAGGATTACCAGAGAACAAGTTCATGTCTATTTTCACAGTGTTTAATGGTCGTGCCCCGAATGTGACCCAAAACAAAAGCAATAAAGCACAGTGATTATTCTATTCTACTAATCTATAATACTACATGCTTTACTTTAGATGTCACAAGTGAGTACAATAGGATGGAAAATGCTCTTAGAGTGAATTGAGATTGAGGACCAGTAATAGTTCTTTGTCAAAATTCTTTAATTTGGCCACACGTTTACCACATAAATCCCATGAAGATTATGTTCTGCTGCTGTCCATCACTGAACCATCAGCGTTATGGTCTAACCAAGAAGTGACCTCTAGGGGCAACGGCCAATATTTTGGGGCTTCTTGTGTCGACAGCAGATCTCCGGGCCAAGATGACATCCTGCATTCCCTGCAGGAGGAGTTTTTCGTTGTTGTTTTTTTTGATAATCTGTACCTGCTAACAAATTGAAAAGTCAACTGCCAATGCAATTCTGCCAATTCTTTTGCTCTCCACATTGATCATTTACCTGCACAACAACCAAATCCTGCTCAAACATGACAATAACGTGTTGTTGTTCCAGTTGTACGTCCAGAAATATTGTCCTACAGATTCTGCACGTTCACATGTTAGTAGGGATTATTCCACTGTTTATCTGCCGACTAAAACCTTTCAAAAAACCCTCTGAAAAACCATGAATTATGCACTATGTCTTTGTTTTCCCTTATCTGACCGAGCTGTAATGTGGCCACTCAGCGAAATGCAGCTTCTTTTAATTAAGACACTTTCCACTTCTGGGAAAAGAGGAAATCTGTCTGCCCTCACCTTCATCTATCTTAACTCCCACTCCCATACATTGACCCTCCACTCTCCCTACTATCCAATCTCAGCTTAATCTTCGTTATTCTTTGTAATGCCACACACACACACACACACACACACACACAGGCTGGACTCACGGTCTTGTCTGTACTAACCCCACTCCAGCCTCTGTGAGCACACACACACACACGCGCATCTTACATGACAGACTATTCCTGTGAAGATAACACTTACACATGACCGTCCACTCAGAATAACCCATTTCCATCACTGTAGTGGACCAAGCAGTAATTACATAAGACAGTCCACCATGCTTCTAGGCTGTTTCTTTTCAACTCAAACAGGTTTTTGAGTTTCAAGTTTGAAATTGTGCCCCAAAATTGTGATTATGGACATCTCCAATACACACATTACACAAATTCATGTCTCAGTCCTTTTGTAAGACAGTTACGGAGTACCAACATGCAAAATAGTCACTCGGGTATTGAGCAGAGGCTTTAAAGCTTAGGTTACTAGGTGGGGAAGAGAGGGTAAAACCATCTGAGTGAGCCAACCTCACCACTGCTTTCCCACAACTGCAATAAAATATTCCATCATATCCCTGAAGCATCCCTGACTCCAGCAGAGATCAAAGAGTATACTTGAAGACTGAGTGAAGAGCGCATATTAGTGCCTACAACAGCAGTGTCTCATTGAGTCCCATCATTCCATCCCATTAATAGCTGTCATGGGGAAAAGAAATTGAAAAAAAAAGAGTACACGATAGGCCTGGGTGGTTCCATTTCCTCTGTAAGTATTGACACATAACAGGAGGCACAAGAGGCCTCGATGGAGTTCCTTCATGAAAACATGACAATAGCATAGGCCGCTACGTTTTGGTTATTTGACTAAAAGATTGATCTTTTAACAGCTGCCATAGTTGAAATATCACCTCGGAGGCGCCATATAAGATTTCGCAGTGAACACAATTGTCTTTTTTTTTTTTCCCCCCCATCATTTCTGCGGCGTACCCAGTGTTGGAAAGATCAAAACACATTCCACACCTCGCTCTCGTTTTATTCCTTTCAGGCTGTCTGTGACAGGTGTTTTATAGGGAGGAGCACTGTTGTTGTGGATGTCCCATCAATGATTCAATGCAGCACACATCAGATGGAAGGAAGAGACAGCAAGAGAGATGTCTCTGCCTGGATGTTCAGGGGGAACTTTCAATATATAATTCACCGCGTTGTCTGATGGGCTGAGTGTGAATGTGATGGATGCTCTTTCAGTCTTGTAAAGATTCAGTGTTTTAAAACCACGGACCTCTTAGGCCACTTTGGGCACCAACTGCACTGCCACATGTCCTTTTTAAGATCGTTTGATCCTCAACACCGCACCGGGAACTGCAGTGCGCCCTTGCACGCGAAGACATGCAGCATAAAGTCACACTTTAACGCAGAGATACTGTAACTGACAACTTGTTCCTCCATTTAACTCGGAAGCACAGCGGGCTACTTACAGAAACACTCCGCTTAAGTTAGCTCAGTCTGCGTGTCACTCGTCATGCACTACGAGTTAATAAAAACATCCGCTGCACTTACATCCCAAGCTAAAATGATCATTTATAATGGCAAGCATGGAGGCTGATGAATGTGTTTACTCCCCGGTGACTTGCCCAATAACAATTACTGATCCACTTACTGTGTACACTTACCATGTATGTTCTCTCCTTCTACCTACCACCAGATAATGTGGTGCAATGATATGAAATTATTTCTGTCCATGTTTATTTGGATAAAAGCAACCAACCAGGAAATGGGTGTTAATCATCAAGCAAAATCCATAGAACAAACCCATGTAAGATGGCAGATTAGTGGAATATGAAACACACTGTGGAGTGAGTGCCGGCAAGGGCTTTTGTCTTGTTATCTTAGGGAGTGAGTTGACATTATCCCCATGGACAAGGTTTTACCATGCATGGATTACCGCCTGAGACAGGCTGCAACCCCACCACACCCCAGGAAAAACAAAGCACGAGAGGACCTCAGTGGAGTACCATTTTCATCTCACTCACTGTTATTCATCAATGCCAAGATTGGGTGCAGTAGAGGATTGTGACATTCTGTTTGGAAATAACATCTCCTACGCAGCATCACAAGGATTATTACCGCCGTCTTTCAAGTTTATATCAAATAATCTGGCGAGCAGATACATCAAAAACCCAATTAAGGTGTTGCTTTATCTCTAACACCAGGTTGAAAGTAGGACTGAGCAATCATTTTCAAATCAAAACCATGATTTCAAACCACACAGTGAGCCATAAGCTGGCTGTAAGATAGAGGCCTGTATTATGCAGGGTTTATGCATCGTTTCCAGGTTTGACAAACACCCGATCAACATTTTTTAAGGTCCTCTGATATTTTATGGACCAAACGATTAATCGATTCATCGAAAAAATAATCGTCAGATTAATCGATCAATCCTTAGTTGCAGTAGTATATTGTGTGATTATATGATTATATGACCGACCTCAAATCTTTTTTATTTGAATTGTTTTAATGACTTATATTGTTTGAATGTATGTTCCAACATAAAATTAATTATATTGCAAATTAAATCTGTTAAAAAAGATTTAAAAAAAAAAGATAAAACTACCTCCTTGTAACAACACAACAACATGTTTACACATGGCAGCCATCGTGCAAATAACGTAGCTTCATTGTTTATGACATAAAAATCAAGCAATTGCTGGGGTAAAGCGGTCGATCAAGCAACTTGCATGTAAAATAATTCGAAAAGGGAACCAAAGCATGAACACATTGCAAGTTAACTAGATAAAAGTGAACAAAAATAGATATCTTTCAAGATGTCTCACTGAGGCTGCCCACACAACACCCTTTGGGATACCATTCCACAGTTTAGGAGTTTTGCAAGATCTAAGAAATACACAGAGGGGGATCTGTCTGATAGTGGACAAGCATAAAACAACCCTGAGTCTGATCTGTTGGCTGAACCTCGGCCACTTAAAGCTTTATGTTCAATCAAAAGCACTTAAAAGTTCATTTCTAATGATACCTGGAGCCAGTGTTCTTCAAAACTCACTTCTGCATGGTATGATGGTTTTGTTTTGAACAAGAGTTGAGCAGCATGAAACAGTGAAGACGGTGATTGTTGTTGCTACGTGTCACAATAGAAGTCACTTAATAGCAGCATTAAAAACAATCTCACTCTCGAGGAATCGGTTTTCAATTTTTAGACACGTGATAAGATACACCACGCAACCAGGTCATGCAGCGGTTGGAATAAAAACACAACTTTGGCAGGAAGCGGCATCCCATTATCCATAGACATATTGACGACATATACAGTTTCCCAGGTAAAATGTCAGGCAACTCGTCTCGTCACCGGCTGCATTTACGGAGAGTAAAGACGGCAGATAGAGCCGTTGTAACCCAGGATGCCAAGACAAGTCGGGGACAAGCGAAGATGAGAGTATTTTGCTTTCACTGCAACGTCTAAGCATTCTCCAGAGTGGGACGAGGGGAAGTTTATCAGAAAGTTATAGATGTCAGAATGCTGCAGGTCTGGAATAATGGCCGCTCCGGCAGTTTCCATAATCACGAAAAACACCCAGGGGCATCCTAAGGGTCAGTTAAATTCAGACTGTCAGTGATATATTGCTCAATCTATGCGTATTTAAGGTGCACAGTGAACTCTGGCACGGGACGATCACGCCAACAACCGCTGATAAGACACGTCACCACCTGACAGGAGATACACGCCGGAACTGGTTAACAAGGAAAGGAAAATGTCCTTTTGTCTAAAAAATGAACCTGGCTTTGGTGTAAACAAACTCAGTCACATGATGTGTGGAGCTATATGTTTGGCCTATGATAAAGAAAACATCACAATACAGCGATTCTGTGATAATCTATACATTAGAAGACACAGAGATAAACATACATGACTGCAGAACACAAAACGTCTCTAAAAAGCTAAACATTTGGAGGGGGATACTTTCTTTTCCCTGCTACTTCCTCCTTGGCCACTTGGTTACCCTTTATTCCAGTATAATGTATCACTGCTAATGCTGGCTGTAAATCTGTGCGTTAAATTAAGATTAATCAGTCTATCCTTTAAGATAAATAGATTAAGTGCGGAGTCATTTAAATGTCAGACAATGACAAACATCCTCAAATGTCTCATTTAGTCCACAAATCAAAGTTTACCGAGTTTACCGTCATTGCCGAGCACATGGACTACAACATATACAGTTGAAAAAGCTGGAACAAAAAAAACAACAAAACATTGATTTATTGATTATCTAAATAGCTGCGAGTTAATACAGCAGTTGATTACCAAGCCACGTCAATAATTTATTGCGGGGTCAATAGTTCCAGCCTCCTAGAAGACAGCGTCTGCTATTTAAAGTGGTTAGCCTAATGGGCTGCATTTCTTCTTTTAGGCAAAAAAGCCTCCTTTAGATGGCACAGTATTTATTGATTGCAGTGACTCACTGTCACTAATGCAAAATGCCACAATGCAGATGTGGTCAACCCAATTTCACATCCACTGTGAGGTGGAAATATGTGAATGAAAAGCAATGACTAAGCGTGTTCTGTCTTTGAGGCTTAGTACAATTTTAAGACTTTGAGAGAAATATGAAAAAATAAATGATAATGTTCTATTAGAGTTTTGGATCACAGACTAATAGGGAAAAAAATCATACTTCCATCTCTTGCAGTACACTTGGGAGATAAGGCTCCCTCTCATTGGGTGACATTCACACTGTCAGCAATGTGAGATGAATGAAGAAGCACCAGAAATGAAGAGGGAGGCAAGATGGTGCTTCAAAGTGGAGGACAGGAGAATACAGAGAATAGAAAGGAGAAACTAAGTATAGAAGGCATGAATGATTGTGGGAGAGAGACAGAGGTGACCTCCATCTACAGCTCCACCTCCACGCACCACAACAAGCCTCTCCATCTCAAGCAGGGCACCGTGGCACATTTCCCGTCACTGGGGGTGGCAACGGGCCACAATTTGCAGTGAATCAATCCAACTGCTGCAGCCTCCGCAAATCAACACGTTTCCTGCAGGCTCGTCATGAACCCAGATGCTACGTGCGAAGTGGGGCTAGTGAGAAATCGTGTTCCACATGCTGCGCTTACCTCAGCTTGAAGTCGTGACTTAAATATCCCTCTCTGCTGCAATAATGGAGGTTTAGACGCAGACAAGTTCGGATGGATTGATGCAACACTGTCTGAATAACAAGTTACAACTGGGGGCTTGTTATGCCAAAGAAGATAAGAGCGAGTTTTCAAGTAGAAATTCGGCAAAAATGAAAAAAGAAAAAACAGAAGAAACTCAAACTGTTTTATTACTGTATTAAAAGAAATAAAAAAAATGTTATTTTCATTCTTTACACTGGGAGAGGGTTTTCTTTAAGCAAAAGCAAGATGCCACTAAATCTTACACACTAGTCCTTATATAATAAACAAAAAATACATTTTAAAAACCTTATTCATTTTCGTTAGAGGTTCATGTGGAAGCTTTTAAAGGTGTTGACATTCAATATAGGCCTACTACCCATAGGTAAGTGTGTACAAGTGTCTAGTTGCTTCAAAATCTAAATAATTTGGTTTATTTCACCTTTGATTAAGCCCGTTATATGTACTTTATGTACTTCAAGGGCCTTGATTTATAGAGGCAATCCCATGTGGCTTTTTAAAGCTGCCCCACGAGGACAAAACCAGCAAAAGCATGCATTTGCACTTTTGGAAGTGGAAGCTTACTATGCGAAGGCAGACAAACATCATCCTTCCTGTATGTGAAGGTTGCCGTAGTTCTCTTAAAGGCTCGGGAAAGGGAGGCGGAGTCCTACGTTTGATTCAATCTGCAGTTTCACCATGAGATATAACAAATTCCTACACACTTTACATTTAAAATGTTGCTTTGAAGTAACTGTGGGTCAATAAGTTCTTTTAGGGTGCTAAAAGACAGCTTTGGGCATTCATGACGGCTGTAATCCCTTCAAAAATGGGCCCATAATGTATTTCCCACTGATAAAGCAAGCTCTCAAATGCCTAAATTACACATGGCACAGTGGTTGAGTCACCACTTGTGGTCCCTTGGACAGAAAGAATTGGCTGTTATTAGATTCATCAGCATCTCACAAAAAAACCTGCCTCTTAGACGCGTCCACTCCCCGCGCCACCACCTCCAGCCCCCCATCCTTTCTCCTTTTCCGCGTTATTCGTTTGCAAATTGATAACGGAACCAGAGACCCCGCAGGGTCCGTAATTCAATATTGGGATCTAACAGTCTGAGATCAGATATGATGGACTGTAATCCTCTCTGCACAGCCACATGCACAACTCTATCTGTGCCCCTTGAGCTGTCAGCGAGTCACTGTGTTCTCCACACATGGATGAATGAGCGAACCAACGCGAGCATGAGTGACGGATTGAATGGCAGCCTGGTGCTTTTGAGGGTTAGAGGAGAATCAGGCCAATACTGAGTATCCAACTGCTGAGAAACAAACACTGTGGTAGCCTTGTGGCTAAGTAGGCATGACAGCATGTGATTAAAATGAGGGCGTTTGTGAGTACGCGCACACGCGCACACACACACACACACACACACATATCATCAATGCAAAATAAACTCAGTATTTAAAATTACCCTCCTCTCTCCATTTCTTCCCATTTAAAAAGGTACAATGCAGGGGAGTCATGGAGACAATAATCATCTCGCTGTTTACTTTCAATAAGGATCATTTCTTTCCTCAGGGCAAGAACACCTTTATTTCTCTGTGGGACTATTACTAACCATTATCTCCGTGAGTGGGGGCTATTTTGCCGTATTATGAGCGGTGATGAGCAGACGGGGGAGGAAAGCTGAACGAGAATCCAAAGGTTTTACAGATATGGACTTATAATGAGTTTATAATCAGTTTTTATACATTCGTAAAAAATAAAACCCTATGCCATGTATCTGCCATTAGACCACTGAGCATGTGACATCTCAAGCACTTCATAAAAAGAGAGGCCGTATCAATTATTCACACTTCCGGCAACACACATTCCACGTTTCTCTTCCCATACATTAATATTTCAGCCGGCACAACCCCACCCCGTCTTTCCCTCTCCCTGCCACCTCCCGGTGGACATTTTGTCTACATAAATCACACAGTGACATTAAGAAGCCCGAAGATGGCCTCAGTTCAGTACTTATAGCAGGCAAGCTTCTGCTCAGCCACTCTATGATTCCCCTGACTGCTGCCCAAGAGTCACTGCCATTGTCACTCAAACGCATCCTCCAGATATAGATGACAATGCTGTTAGTTTCACTTATAGGCACGCATACGCATACGTTACGCTGGACGTAATGGACACCGATTTTGTAACTTCAGACCGAAGTGGTTGAATAATAAATCACGTTCCATGCGTTTGACAAGAGCAGGGGGAGTTTTCTTTTTCTCCCGAGGATGAATTTGAAAAGCGTCGAGAGAGAGAGAGAGAGAGAAGTCCATGAGCTTAATTCCCTCAGGAGACATTTGGTCACACGCTTTGTTAGCTTTTGGTCATTAAAGGTTAAAGTTAGAGGCAGAGTTAGGGTAAGGGTAGAGGCCGTGGTTGTGGTTAGGGTCAGCTAATCTCGCTGAAGGAGGGGAGATGTGTACACACCCTGAGAGGAAGTGTTGAGGCTCCACCGAAGGATCAAATGTCTCTTGTGTGACCGGACTGCATTCTGGTCACAGTTTCACCTTGACGTGTCCAAACCGTTCACACGCTGCTCATGTCTACCTGCAAATGCCCCATTTGTTCCTCTCAGGATGCGCTTAACAGCGTTTTTTTGCGAGTATAATAGTGACAATAATACTGAACAAAATGTCATGTCGATTTCCTAATGTGGACATCCCCACACTGCTTGTTGATGCCAAATAAAATTGACAAAAGACAATGACAAAAACCTTTGTTTTGTTTTTAAAAAAAGAACTGATTCATTAATTATGAAAATAGCTGATGAATATCAAAGTAGTATAGGTGTTCTTCATTATCTTCCATGCCCACAATGTTCCAAACATACACTATATTACACTGATAACCTCTAGTAATTTACACAGCCTGGTAATTCCGTTCTGCTTAGAATACATCATGCAGACACTGCGGTGACAGCACTGAAGTGAAATACTTAAAAAATTCAAATATGGTTAATACCTTGGGGGCAATCTGCATAAAAATGAGGGATAATAATAGAAGCAGAAGAACAGTCTGACGTCTATGTCTTTACCTTGCAGGTGGATCAGTGCCTACTGTATGGAGGATGCACTCATGGTTTGACAGTCTTTGCCCCGATAAATTGTTCCGTCGTCTTCCTTACTTGAGGCTCTCCTCCTCTCTCAGCCCCATCGATTCTCTGAGGTTCAGTGGGTAAGAGCACAGCACTAGCAATGGAAAGGGCACGGGATCAATTCCCACAAAATTTCCAAAGCATTCTGCCGCCTGTCACTCCAGGATAATTTGCCTGCAGGCTCCATCTCCATCCCCCAATGAATACACTGATGTGTCCTGCTTCATAATTGGCGCCCATCAGTGTCAAGTGTCTCTGCTGGCTCGATGTTTAGGGTTAGCACTGCAGGAACCTGCACGGTGATTTGGAAATGCGATGAATCTCAGTTGCACCGGTATTAAAATTGGAAACTGGGAATTAAAGGTTTTTTTTTTTATATTATATTTACATCTACATCGAAGTCCGAAGACTGAAGCCAGCTGGCACACATCAGTGGAATTACATACTCTATACTGTAGCATCTTAACATTCATATAAGCACGCTGTGGTAGGGATGGGCATTTCAAGCTAAATACTTTGATATTCACCGGGGAGTATAGTCATATGGTACGTGTCTCTTTCCGAAGATTAATTATGTTTTTGATTTTTTATTATGACTTTCTTTTATTATAATGACTACTCTGAATATTTATAGAATCATGCCCATCTGTACTTTATGGATGCTGAAAAAAAATGAAGCTTCCTTTAAACCACTAAAATAAAACCCGATTAAGGCTGCAACCAGTAAATATTTTTGCTTATTTATTAATCCGTCGATTCTTTTCTTGATTAGGTCTTTCATCCAAAGAAAAATGCAGAAAAGGCTGTAAAAATGTAACTTCAAATTCAAATTTAAGAAATCACAGAATCAATCCATTGATAATCAAAATTGGTGGCGTTGATATACTTTACTAACGATGTATGACTCTCGATGTTAAACAACAACAACAACAACAACAACAGGGCTGTGTGATGACGACAGATTATGCAAAGACCAGGAAAAAAAAAAACAGCCAGAAATGAAACGTTCCTTAATAACTTTTGGCCCACGGTGATGGAAGGTGAGGCATTAAGAGCTCACCTCCCAACAAGGAAGACACAGGGATTGTAAATCAGTGCACCTGCACACTGGCCCTGCTTGGGCCATGCAGCCACAATGAACAAGCAGAGCATGTCTCAAGAGAGACAGAGGAGTCTCAGAGGCAGCCTGGTAAAAGTGCGCCCTGACCTCCCCAGAGAGAGAGAGAGAGAGAGACTGGATTTATATCTTTGTTTTTAATCCCCCTTACACACTCCGCTGCTCCTACAGTACTATATTGTGCAAGCTTCATATACAGTTGGGGGGGAAAAACTTATAAGGGACTTGCAAGGAAAAAAACAGGTCATCATTTTTATGTGACATAAGGGAAAAACGTCTATGACACTCTCCCGTGTTTCCTTATCCTTATCCTTTTCTTATGCAGAACGCCTTTTCATTAACAGTGCAAGATTGTGGCCTCCATAATGCAAGGGCTTTGCCTAAGGTACATATAGAGGGCGTATTCTAAAATGATGGTATAATAAAGTGATTAGGCACACTCTTTTTAATGTCATACATTGGACATTTTAGTGGATATTGGGGGGTTTAGTTAATAACCCAGTGCAACTTAATATAGAACTGGAGCTGACATGAACCCCATGAACCTCAAATTGAGGATAAAGCAGCAAACAATGGATAGATATAGCTACCATACTATTAAAATGAATCATTTTACAATAATAAGTGATGACAAACTTAAGAGTTATGTTCTACACAGTAGACCATGTAGAAAGTCCTCTCAACAGACTGTTCTTAGATGGAGAACTACATAAAAATGAGCCGGCAGATAAATTAAACCCATAGGGGAAAGAGCAACAACACTTTTTCATCTCATTTAATGCCTTTAGTGCACAACTGTTCTGATTTAATAGCTGTTGTTTCAGCCGCTTGATTTACAGCAGCCTTGACAGCCGTGTCACTTTCCTTGTATTCTGTCTGATGACCAGAGTGCGTCCCACCCATAAAGCCGCCGACTGACTCAGATGTTTCCCCAAACGGGCGAAAAAGCAGCCGCTGAGAATCCCTCGCAGAGCACAAAAACCTTTGAATGGCTCAACAAACATTTAAATGAGGCTGAAGATTCACAAGTCTGGACTCAGGCTGGTGAGATGTGCAGGGAATTACAAGCACACTAAACTAAGGACAATTTCTCACAAGCAAGGAGAGAGAAAATGGGATGGGACCTGAGCCAACACGGCGTTCCATGACTTTCTAACAGACATGTCCTGTGCACAGCTCCTTTTGTCTGCTTTGTCCCTTACTTCTGAGCCAATGGGGCTTGCGTGCAAAGGAGTAGAGCTGGATACATGATAGCCTCAGACAAATAAAGTAGACGACAGATTCATAAATACTGATGCACAAGTGCTAAATGCTTGTGTATGTGCTCCCGAGTGTGCCAGTTCCGCATCTACCCATATGCTCATGAATGTGAGCTGAGGAGCTACCGGGAAACAGAAGACACAAAGCATAAAAGCAAAGCAAGGATAGACGAAGGAATGACAATGACGCCAAGCGCAGACACAATAACCAACAGCTAAATGGGGAGAGAGAGGCAGAAGAAGAAAACAAAGGAGTGCGTACAAGAAGTCATTATCCCCGAATGACAAGCCTTGTCTTTCTTCCAGGACATGGAGATTCAGTTGGGTCTTCACCAAGAAGCAGAAACAATATAGAAACATGTGGCTTGGGGAGAGACAATCATGTCAATGCCTCCTATGTGCAGTCGGGATTATCTGAAACCCAAGAGTGCACCTGAAGCCATCTTTTGCAGAACATTTCATCATCAGCTGAGCCTTTTTTTTTTTTCTCTGTGCCACTACACTTTAAACCCCCAACTCTTTGCACTGCAACAGTGAGCTCCATATGTCCTGGCTGGAGAACACAATCCCAGACTGAGTGTCCAGAGCTGCACGATTAATTGCAATGCAATATAATCAAAAATGTTTTTCATGTTGAACAGTGCAAAGACAATGCAATTATGTGTTTTGAGATAGAATGTGTGATAAAAAAAACCAAAAACATTATGATGAAATTGTGCAGTGCTGCCGGAATTCACTGGAGCAACACAAAGAAAATGTTGCTCTTCCGAGAATAAAACCTTTTACTTGTTGACAGATAATAAGAATATGTAAATTTTGAAGTTAAAATAATAGCATTATGATTTGTTTACCACATGGTCTGCTGTTTTAGAGTTACGCACATCATTCAACACATGAACGCTGTACACGAGGGCCAAAAAGTGCACCGCCGCCAGTGGCGTGAAAAGACTTCAAGTAATATCCAATAAAGAGAATGCTTCAATATGCTAACCCATGGCAACAGTGTCAACACGAGGCAGAGGGGAGAAGAACATAGCAGCATGGAGTAATAACTGTGCAGGGGCCCACAGTGAACACTTAACAATCATTTCTAGTCATACGCTCTAAAGTCGAGTGTCTAAGGGACTTGTGGGAATGCAAATAATTCATGAATTCTGAAAGAGGCAATACATGATAGTTGAGTCAGTTTTGCACCAGAACAACATTTGTGCACAATAAAAAAGTATTTCATTTATAAATGCAGTAAGAAGAGAGCTGAGCTGAGGTTTGTGTTTGCTTGTTTCTGCTGGTCCTTGCCGGCTTTTGTTGTAAATCCAAGTCTTATTATCATTATTCTAGGCCTCAATTTAAATATATAGTCACTGGTCTGTTTTTAATTGTTCATGATTTATGCCAATTTAACAAAAAAAAATACATTTAAAACACGTTTACCATTTCTTTTTCATTTCTTTTCAGTTTGAAGATTAGTTTGTTTTTTATTATTAACCGAGGGCGGATTTACTATTTTTGCTTTAGCTTTAAAGGTGATGCCCTTTTTTTAGTACACAGCACAAACAGATGCTTCCTGGTGTTCACACAAGGGGGCTGCCCGCTCTGGCAGCTTTCAGCTGTTCAGTCGGCCTCGATGTCGAGTGACGTAATTGACTCTGTAGCGGTGGATTATGCTGCAAGGCGGCAGCTCATGGGTGCCGTTCTATACTTTCGTCACCAACGAAACCAAAAGCGCTGCTGATGGAATACAACCTGATCATCAATAATGTTCTTTCTCATTAGGGTGAAAATGGGAAATCAAAGGTTTGTGCTCCATTACGGTGCAAGGGAGTACATGGGGTTTACCTTCCAATCTGGCTGAGTTGAAACATTTTGCCTCGAGGTAAAAGAGGGAAGAAAAAAATGATGTCACTTGATCACTGTTTGCAAGTTGAATCAATGCCAGCGAAATAATGGAGAGGATATTAATAATGCTGTCCAAACATATCGTCCACCGGAAATGTGGGGAAAAGGTTTTAGTTTCATATTAATATTGTGTCATTGCCCTCTAGAGCACTTTGGTATATATAAAAAAAAAAAAAAACTGTATTCACTGGATACTGTTGCTACAACATGTGGATCACATCACCTGTTTACCCCTGAACTAAGAAGAAGCTATGCTGAATATATCATGTAACTGAGATTATTAAGTCACAACTGCAAAAAAATATTGGAAATTCAAAATGGAGCATCCTGACTTTGAGAGGCAATGCCCCCGCCCCCCAAAAAAAACTATCAAACTATTTTCTACATTGCCATATCTCATAATTACACTTGGCTCCTGCACTGCCTACGTCTGAAAAATGTATCCCGTGATGTTAAAAACATGTCCCTGGTGGAATGAATAATCAGGAAGCCTTCCTTCTTTACACAATGCTAAATATGCAAAAATTCACAGCTCCCCTGCTTTATACCCTCTATCTCCCTCAAGCCTTTTCCTCACTTAGCCCACTCCATCTGCCATCACACTCTATACTCATAGCTCCCACTCCTTATTCTCCTGCTTTGTTATGCTTCCCGCGCTCTCTTCCATTTCTTCTCATCCTCTTCAGCTTTATTTTCAAAGCACCCCCCCTTCACCATTTCCTGCCTCGTCTATTTCCACTTGTCCTCTACAACCTTATTTTCATCCCTATATCTATTTTCCTCCACTGAGCCTTCTCGTTTTCTCTCTCGGTGTCCCCCTGCAGTTCGAGAGCAGTACCTGCGACACTATGCTCCGAGCATCCTCTCATCTAAATGGGATGTGTGGCCTTGCTATATCTGATTCCTCTAGACAGAAGGTGAGAGCTCACACCTCAGCACCTCTCCGGCTCCCAGTTATTTGTTATCATCGTATAAATCACTGGCCTTGGTTTCAACGCATGTCACCAAGCTGCCGCGTCTAAAGTGGAGACAAAGCAAAATACATTCGCCTCAATGAAGCCCTGCCTTTACGGAAGTTAGAGTGTGGATGGAAAAAAAAACTCCTCTGGAAGTAAGACTCCTATCGGATTAATGCATAAGTAAAAGATAAAGACACGAGGGATGAAAATACTGAGAATATCCACCGATATCTGCACTAATGAACACGATTAATGTTAAGCTGCTGGAGTATCCACTTTCCATATAGACAGAGAATCCTTTATTTTCACAGACCATGAGTCCCAGAGATTTTTTTTTTCCTTTTCTGTAGACACAGGCATATAGTCGTCTGATAACTGGTAGCTATAGTGACAGACAAATGTGATTTCACAGTAAAAGCCATGTTTTGGAACACTCATCTCATGTTCCACCTCTCTCACACACACACACATATACATATATCCATCTCCAACCTGGACAAGGGAACTTACGCGTGCGGAAGCGGTGGTGTGGGCGTGTGGCTGGGCCCTTACCCGGGCGCCCGTGACCCCAGCGTGACGTGGGTTTGACCGCGGGCACATGCTGGGAGGTGGTCGGCTGCACCTTGGCTGTGGCCTTCACAGTCGTAGTGGTTGAAGTGGATGTTGTGGTGGGGACGGTGGCGGAAGTCTGTCCCGGCTTTGTGTTGGCAGCTCCGTTATGTCCGTTACCGGCAGCGCTTCCTTTTCTAACAGTGCTGCGAGGGGTGACCTCTTTGCCGCTAGGTGGCGGGGTGAGTCGGGTGGCGCGAGTGGTGGAAGTTGTAACCACGGTGCCGCTAACGCGTGTCCCGACGCGATTGTGCAGGTGCGGGGCGTGGTTTCCATCCCCGTTGGCAGTGCTGCCATTGGCCGAGTGGTTTGCCGGCGGCCCAATTCGAGTTCTTGGCGCGGGGGCAGTGCCGTCCGCAGCTAGCGGCGTGCTCGTCAACACCAATGTTGTGGTAGAGGCAGCTGAAGTGGTGGTGGCTGTGGAAATGTCGGGCCCTTTGGGCATGGCACTGGGTTTAGAGAGAAATATGGGGTCCTGTCCAATGCTACCTTTAGGATCCACCAAGTCCGTGGGGACGTAGTCTTGGACAGATCCCACCACAATCCATTTCAGCAGCATGAGACTGAGTCCCAGTCCCACGAAGCCCATTACCAGCGGCACGGCACACAGCCAGGTCTGCTGGCGAGGCCACACAGCACAGGGGCCGCAGCGGAGAGGGCCCGGGGCTCGTGGAGAGGCCTGTTCAGCCCCCGGCTCCTCCAGCGTCATGGCGGCCAGAGTGCTCGCACCAGAACGCTCACTCATCATGCTGTAAGTTTCCGTGTCTGACTATAGTATGTTCGGGGCGGGGAGGAGGAGGGGGTCGGGTCAAACAGGTGACCAAATGACACAAGGGTGTGAACTAGGAAGCGGGTGTGGTGCAAAATGAGGGCAGGGCATCTTAAGCTAGTATACGCACACACACAAGAAAAGCCTGGCCTTTGATTACTGTTACCTACATGCAAAGATTGAACACGTGAACACTAAGCACAAGCATTATACTCACAATCACAGTCACTGTATGTAAAAGCCACCACTAAGTAAAAAGCTGGCACAGCACTTGGATGCATACACAAGCAGAATAAGCCACGCTCCCTCTGGCGGACAAGCAAAGACATGCACGCACTCACGCACGCACACAAATACGCACACTTCCACACACACACACAAACACGCGCACACAGGTTATGGACAGGTGAGAGAAGAGGGGTGGGTGGGTGGGTGGGTAGGTAGTTGTGGGGACACCTCGCTGCCGCTGTAGTCCCGCGTTAACGAAGCGATGATAAATCCCAGGACGCTTCAGTCGCTTGTTAAAAAAGCCGACGCGAGAAGGAGCAGGGAGGGATATCGATCCTCTGCGTGCTGAGCTGCACACCGGAGCTGTAAATCCATGTGTGTGTGCGTGAATCAACAACGACAGCACCTCCAGCAGCACTCTCTGACGGTTGATTATCGCGCCGCATATACGGTCCTCACAATAATAACAATAAAACACAGGTTGTTTCTTTATTCCTCTTTGATTTGTGTTGTTTCAGCTCCCCTTTTTTTTCTCCCCCCTTGTGAACCTTCTCCCCTTTCGCTCCTTTGCTTCTCTCTTTCTCTCTCTCTCTCTCGCGGGTATAACTCAAGTTTGCCTCTTCCAGTTCCTCATTCCCTTCCCGACCAAACCTTTTTGTGTTGCTCCCAGCTGTTTGATAATCCAGATGTGCGGGGTGAGAAAAAAACAAACAAAAAAAACAGCAAAGCACCGAAATTGAAGCAAGACAGAAAAGAGAGGGTGATGTGGATCTTGGGCGGTGTTGATGTCCGGAGTCTCGGGCTAAATCCAGCTGATCCTGGTCCCACCATCCGACTATAGTCTCCCCGTGTGACAGCCGCTGTATGCGTGTGTGTGTGTGTGTGAGTGCCTGTCTGTCTGTCTGTCTGTGCAGTCCCTCACTGTGATGATAGATCCGACATAGGTGGGTGTGAAAAAAAAAGAGAGAAAAGGAGAGAAAGAGAGAGAGGGTGAGCGTCTGCGCTTCGTTTACCTTCGCTGCATTCCCTCAGTGGTGCAAGGCAAGCAGCAGAAAAAAGAGGGAGAGGGAGAGAAGAGAGCGGATGGAGGGAGGGATGGAGAGAGAGAGAGAGAGGGAGGGAGGGGGGACTGCTGCTCAGAAAAAAATGATGCGGCGGCTGTTCTTAGAGGCTGCAGACTATAGGGAGAGAGAGAGGGAGAGATAGAGATGGGAGGAGGAGGCTGGCTCACTACGTTGTGGCTGATGTGGATTTCATCCCATCCGGGCGTCCTCAATACTCCAAAAGTGACTAGTGTAGTAGTGACTGCCCCATGTCTCACCCCCAGACTCCCCCTCGCGCCCCTCCTTCACTAACTCCTTAATCAGGGGGAAAAGGTAACAGAAGAGGAGAGAAAATATTGTGCTGGATCATGTGGGAAAAAAAAAAAAGAGATGCTGTTGGTTAAAGCTCTGCAGCTGCAGACAGGAGGCAGAGGGAGGCGGCAGCAACACACATGCAAACACACACACACACACACTCCGCGTGGTGGACACACCCAGAGAGGAAGGGATGGGTGAGGTGGAGGTGCACGAGGAGGAGGAGGAGGAGGAGGAGAGCGCCCCGATGTCTTCCACCGGCGGCACACAAGAACAAACACAGCAAACGCACATCAGGCTGAGGCTCATCATTTCCGAGTGAGTTAGAGGACTGACTTCAAGTTGATACCACCGTGGACAGTGGGCAAATCCACTGTTCTTGTTTTACAGCTCACAGGGGACAGTGTGGTGCTTTAGCAGCACAGCCAATGAGGTTTTCTGTTTGTTTGTTTGTTTGTTTGTTTGTTTAGTTCTTATGTGTAGTGCCACTTGCTGTTAATCACAATGAAAAACACTTTCAGGTTCTCATCAGCTCTTTTAATTTGGATTCTTAAAAAGACTTTTATTAGGAAAAATACCCCTTAGTCTGACTGAAACCAGGTAAAATACATGTAAACATGTTAACTGACATGTTAGGGGCTTAAACAATATGCTGTATATGGAGTATGTGTTGTAAAGTAACAAAGTACAAATACTTTGTTACAGTATACTTAGGTACAATATTCACATACCTGTACTTTACTTTGTTGTTTCTATTTCTAGCAACGTTATCTTTTACTAGCAACTACTATCTTTGTTACTCGTTACTACCAAATAAAATCAGAAGAAGAAGAGTTGGCATTATGGTCTGTAGAGCCAGGAATTGAACCCACAGCCTTCCAGTTGGTAAGACAGCTCGCCCTACCTCTGAGCGACCATAGCTCAATCCTTTTCAATACTTTTACTTAAGCACATTTTATATCAGAAAACTACTTTTGATACTTAAGTACAGTAAATGTCATACTTTATACTTAAAGACTTTTAAAAAGTGACTTTAACTTCTACCAAAGTCATTTTCTAGTAACATATGTGTACTTTTACTCAACTATCCCTACTACTTTATACTTGACTAGTACCAATAGCTGCCAGTTTAGATTTCTATCCCTCTCATTGAAAATCAACTGGTAAAGACCTACTACTTATAAGCTGAGAGGCGGCACATCGCCACCTAGTGTAGCTTAGTCGTATACACTTGATTCAATAAATCGATTCCCCTGCTAGTGCTGCTTGTCTACTGGTAAAATGAAAGTAGTCCAGTTAAATGGTGGAGTCAACCTCAACCTCACTGTGCATGGAACGTACTAAGTGGTCACGGCCAAAAAATCTGATCACAACAACACATTTCAAATGAATCGATATTAAGTTATCGCAATAAAAAGTGCTATTTCTCAGTGTGTTTGCACAGTGCTTAAACATATAAATATGAACTGAACCTTTGTTTTATTGATATAAAAGAAAATAATACTGTGATATACAGTATGTTATATGAGTTATTGCTCTGCCTTCAGATATGTATTAGTGTCTCTTTTTAAATGCATATTTAAAGGCAGGCAATAATTCCATCACAATGTAGTTTTCTTTAATAGCAATTCAACAAAAGTTCAATATCTATCGATTAGGGATGGGATGATATGACAATTGTGTCATGCATTGCAATAAAACAATCGTGGCGATGGTCCATTATCTTTATAACCGTAAATGAGATAAGACCATTAATATTTCATTTGGGTGACTGCCTTGCTTGCCAATATTACAGTCTTAGTCGTTTATTTTATTAAGTACTTCAAAAGGGAGCCGGCATCATCCCAGTCATCTCAGGAACTCACAATTCATACAGAGCTTAAAGAGGGTCAGTGTGTTTGAGAGCCATTCTAAAGCATATTTATTTTCCAATCACAAATCCATATAATATATAATATAATCAAATCAACGATACAAATGACCGAGTTCCATCGCGTTTCCTCAGCGTCAGGGTGCACGTGGGTTCACCGGCTCGCTGTCCTGCCACACATGAACTGAACAGAGCCATTGTTAATGAGATCAGTGACACACGTGCTTTTCCTCCTAAAACAACGTCTACATGGGCTCATGACGGCAAATAAAATTGCACTTTGCCATACGGTACGACACGAAAAAATTTGATTGCTTTACTTGAGATGTGTGTTTGTTTTTTCGACGTTCCAAATCACTATGGGCCCAGTTTTCACAGCACATATTTTGACAGGTCACATTAGGGAAACGCACAAGTGTAAATAATGACATTACAGATGGCTGAGTTTCATTTAGCGTCCTCGCTTTTGGCGCTTGTGCCGTCTCACTGTCATTCCACACGGTCCTGACTACTACTAAACGGAGCCGTTGTTACCGTGATCACCGACACCTGTGCTTTTGCCTGTTGAGACGTGTCAAAATGTCAGTTGTGGAAAGAGGTCCATTAACTTGTTTCTTCAGCTTTCTCTCAGAAGCGAAATACTAATTGTGTGATATTTAATTAACAAGTGAATGAAGCAATTATTTTTTTTTTATTGTGGTAACTTTGACATTATTGGAGCTTTATGCATATTACTACAAAGTCATCTTCACTGTGGCGCAAAGCAATTTCACTAAGAGTGTGTGGATGCAACAACAATACATTAATCAATTAGTAATCTACTACTGAATTAATTGCCAGCATTTTTTGGTTAATCAGTTGAAATGTTTTTCTTTCGCCAACCAACAAGTTCTGTGAGTTAATCTTGTTAAATATGATTATGTTCTGGCATTCTTTGCTCCTCCACAGCAGTTAAACTGAATATATTTGGTCTAGGGACAAAATGAGACAGTGACTTTTAGGGACACTGACACTGAGGTTTGGGAAACACTGATCAATATTTTACTACTGTTTCTGACATTTTATGGACCAAATAATCCAGAGATTAATCAAGATAACAAGAAAGAATAATATATAATAAAAGAGAACTGATTGTTGCAGGGTTATCCAGTACTGTATAACTATATTTCCATGTTGTAAGAATATGTCATTGTAATCATATCGGACAGTTCGGAGAGAGAGAGAGTGCTCTGATTGGCTGTTCCACTACTCTGCATACAGTTGCCTTTAGTAGAATGATTGCTACTCCGGCATTGGCAACAACTGCCTATGCTGTAAATAAACTTTAAAAAAGAAAAGAGTATAAAGCCTCTTTAGCCGTTTTAAATTACCCAGGATGTTTGAGTCCAGATGAAAGAGCTAAAAAAAAACATTAACCCTCAAGGCCAGTGGTTGGTCTATGCTGTGGTGTTGTTTTCACCTTTATTTTGCATCTTCTTCTTTGGTCCAATGTTGACAGTGATGAGTAAATAACTTTGAAGTAATGCAGGGCAACAATTGTACCTTAACAAAAATCCATTACATTTATTTTACTGTTATATTGACTGGAAACATGATGAATGGTCGTTTCCACAACGTAAGCATTTCTAATACTTTAGCTGTCTCTGGGACGGACCACTGGGTCCAAGTGCACATGCGCAACATTCCGCTTCATGGTACACAGCATGTAAACTAGGACGCCTGAAGCGGAGATCATGGCAAGTCCAACGAAAACCAGAGATGCTTTCAAAAGAGGCCAAGAAATGAAAAAAAAAAAGAAATGTTTTTTGGTCCTGACTTCTTGTGACTTTATTTGACGTGGCTTACGGCCCTTTACCACTATGATCCCAGCTCACCTCGCCTCACCGCAGCGTGGCACTGCTTATGTTGGTTTTCCACTACAAAATAGTCATCACTGCGCTGCAGCATGAAACTGCCGACTTTGTGTGACCAGTGACTTGTAACTGAATCATTACAATCAGTTCATTAAGAAGATTTGTTTAGTACTTCCTCCACGGCCGGAGCACAGACTCTAGACTGAAATACAGGGGCAGGGTTTGTGATGCCGCTCACGATCACACCAGACTCCTCCAATAAATATTGAGATTTTAGACATTTCCCTGGTAGTTGGTGGAGATTAACCAACATTGGTAGGATTGTTAAGTCTTTTTAATCTTTTATCTACAGTTCGGCATTATTCGCCTTGATTCTTGTTGGACGTCTCTTCCTGTGACCAATCGGTGGCCGGCAGTCTGACGACGGCACGCATAGTACCCACTCAGTTCACTTGGAACCTTGCCAGAGGAGGTACTACGCTAGTGGAAACGCGAGCCGGTGGAAACACATCAAAAACGACTACAACTGTGTGATAAAAGTAATATTCCTGAAAAAACATGAACGATGACTGTACCTTGTCGGAAATAGGTGTTGGATACCGATCAGTGTCTGATCGGTACAAGTCGAAATGTTGCCCGGTATTACTTTAAGGTGCTAATAAAATGTGCCGTTTTTGTGCTAAAAACACTCATGGCGGACAGCTATGCTAATGACCAAATGATATATAGCTTTGAAGCCACATAATAAAGGAGAAGAAGAAGAAATGAATGTGTTCACCTAGGACAGGCATTCCCATTAATGCTGACTGGAGCTAAAGTTGATAAAAACCCAAGTTCATTGACAGGTCATTTTACCCAGGAGTGAATGACACTTAAACACATTATCACTGGTCAAATATCACTTTAACCCTCTTATGACCATCAAGATAATGAGGCTGCCTGGATTTCTATTGATTTTATGGCTGTAGAATTGTCAAGAAATGTTCAATGAGTGAGTGTTTTTGTTCCTTTCTCCACTTTTCGTTATCCGGCAATTATTCAACCGTTTAGGAATAAGCGGACATCAAAAACGTGCGACATGCAGGGCTACCGTAGTGACAAGTATATGGGCGCAAAGCTCCATTTCTCTGCTTTCTGCATCTTCTACCGCTTTATCCTCCACATGAGGGTCACGGGCGGGGGTGCTGTGTCAAACTCAGCTGACATAGGGCGAAAGGCGGAGTCACACCCCGGACAGATCGCCAGTCTGAGGTTTTTTAATGTTCTAAATCACAACCGGTGATACAGTAACGAGAACTACGATGACAGAAGGGTTAATATCGCGATTAAAAGTCAAAAGGGTTTAAAGGAGAGTTGGACAATAAATGCGATATCAGCAGTGGGCTTCTGCAACCTCAAAATGTGAGCATTCTAATAACTTGTGGATGAAACCCAACAATCTATTCTACAAGCGCCCCTTTCTCTGCTGCAGCTTTAAACAGAAACATGGCATTGAATTTAGTCGGATGTTGAGGAAGACGACACAGGAGGTGACACACACAGACACACTCTTTGGTTTCCCATTCACTATTGCTTCCACTTACATAAGTAGGGTTGTGACATTAATAAAAGCTGCCATCTGCTTCTTTAGAACACGGTGCCTTTCACCTACGGAAGAGGAGTCATCGACAAGTTCAAGAAAACCCATTTTGTCAAGGGAAACTTGCAGATATTCACTGTACGCCGTCATAATAATCCCCGGGAATTGATGCATTTGTAATGATGTGCCGTCTTAGTGCAACAGTGAAAGAAAGTGGGGGAGAGGGAGAAGAAAGGGAGGTGAGGCAAAGTGGAGGAGAACAAAAGCAGGTAGGGAAGAGCAGATTGAGGAAAATGTTTCTCATGCGAATTATATAACCACGTGCAAGAAACAGTTCAATATCCAACACCCCATAATCACTCTTACAAAACATCATTCATGACTGCCTCACGGCAAAGAATTTGGATCCATTTCAAACTCTTTATAGTCCCCACATGACTCCAGAATGATTCCATTGTGAATGCATTGTTTCCACAGTAACAGTTTGCCTAACCCTGAGGTTTGATTCTCGACTGATTTTTCATAAATGATAGACAATGACTGACATAAATGCAGCCTTGTGATAACTCCACCACTCTTCCTATTTCAGCACGGATCACATCATTCATTATCAGCTCAGCTAATTTGCATGATGAGTCCGACTGCATTGTTTACAGATTTAAGAACAGAGGTAATGTCCTACTTGGAAGACGCTTATGAACTTGACAGGCTGTTGACAACCATTTCCCCCCACAGGAATTCACTGTGCTCCGTTTAACCACACCACACGTATTTGAAGATTCTCAGAGAGGAAACATATTGGAGGACTTCCAGCAGTGTTACTTATTCAAATTATTGAAATATACTTCTTTCAATTGTGTAGCTTTTATTCCTTTGAATAGTGGGTTAGAATGGAAAGTTTCTATGACAGTGTTCCCCAAACTTCTTACATGGGGACCCACTTTTTAAAGATGACAAACTCCTGTGACCCAATTCACAATGTAAATTGTGACAAGAGCAAATTTTTTGCATAATAAAACATCTCTGACTATTTTTTTTACTGGCATTTTTTACTGAATTGATAAAGCAGCTATTTCCAAGAGATAGCTGAATCACAACTTAATTGGTCACCCAAAACATATCTCCTGGGGACCAATTTGTGGCTTCCAATTCAATCCGGAATGACAGCTTTAGAGTATGTGTGCCATATAATGAAACCATTTTTTTTTTGTACATTTACTTACATTTATGCATCTTATTTAAAGCTGTTGTTCTATGTTTTTCACATACAAAATTGACATCCAGCTATTGTATCATGGCATGTGGCAGACTTTGACTTTTTGGAAGCGATAGCTTGTTTTTACTCATTTCAAACCCCCTCAAATGTCCCATCGGTGAGTGGTGAGAGGGGATTACACTTCTCCTGTCTGGAGGGAGCCATTAAGGTTACTGCCCTTGATGAATGTGCACTGGTGTCAGTTAAAGTTCATCACGTTGCTATCTCACTTATCCAGCTAGTGGAGGATTGTCACCAGAGGGAGGTATCATTTTATCTGCTTCATTCCCCTTGGGTCTCTCTTGGTCGGATGATATTTATGGTTGTATGGGTTCTTGAACAGCTGCAGTATAGTGTCCACTGTATCAGTAAGTCTGTCTATAATGTCTACAAGAGTGGCTCCCAGGCCAAGTTTGAGTTTGCAGCTTTGAGAGGATAGTTCTTTATTTTTTTGTGTGTTGCTATATGAAGTACTGAGACAAAGTCTGTGCCGACCAACCTGTATGAGCACCCTGCACTGACAACTGGCTTGAGATGTGGCCAAATGGCTGAAACATTTAGACGGCTCATAAAATCGAATCTATTTTTTACTTTTCAACAAATGTCTGTTAGATTCAAACCCTTGCCGCATGGGTTGCGCCGCCGCTGTACCACGTACGCAAAGGCCCAGTAAGGTCTGATAGTATTACTTGACAGAGCTAAAGGAGGCAGCATACAAGTAATGTTAAATTATTTCTGTTAACGAACAAATAATGACAACAACAACAACAACAAAAATCAACAGGAGCGATTAGTAGGCTGCTCACGCCAAACACCAAAGTCTATTGACAAAATCTGCAATTTTTCCAAGTCAATTTCAGTTTTACATAATTGGCTCCAATGTTTGCAAACAGGTAACAGCAGCTCCTGTGTCCCACAAGCTTAAAAATACTGATGTTCTACACTGGTGGATGAGAGAAGAGTTTCTATTGGTTGGTTTGACCTGGCTCCAACACCAGCTACGTCTTTTGCATTACACCCACTGCTTGGAGGTAAGCCTCTTGAAACGTTTCCCATAAGTAATAAATTGCGCTATATATATTGTTGACTACAGCCGTACATTCACAACAACAACAACAACAACAACAAAAGTAATGAACAGACTTTGTTACTGTAAAGTGAGCGATTGCAGTTTTTGGTCAGAAAAGGCTGTCTAGCAATGAAATAAAGTAGCTAAAATGTCCATCATATAGTGTCTCTCTGCATATATACACCTTATGACTAAGCTATCATCCTGTTTTTGAGGGTCCTAGCCAAACCGGACCTAAGGGGCCTTAATCTAAAACAGACCAACGGACTGAACTCCCTGCCCCCCAGACAGAAGCTATGGTCTTATGATAACCACCTCTTGTTAGCATTAAATTGTCAGCCGAGCAATTTTTCTGTCATTCCAAATTTGACCCGAGATAATTCAATGCAAGTCTCATTATGAATTTCTGAAATTATGTTTGGCAGCAAGCGAACAAGTGCCATTAGAGCGCAGTGCTATCATTGAATTCTCCTGTACATGGCTGATTAGTCTT
Organism: Solea senegalensis; assembly: GCF_019176455.1. Lineage (NCBI taxonomy): Eukaryota > Metazoa > Chordata > Actinopteri > Pleuronectiformes > Soleidae > Solea > Solea senegalensis. The sequence goes on from NC_058041.1 coordinate 14,775,611, forward strand.
TGCTGTAAATTAATTTAATCAACCATCTCAGCAATGCCCCCATTTCTACCCTAAATGCAGCCAAAATTAAAGATTAGAAGTTGGCAGTAGGCAATACTATTACCCACTTCACTCTTTGAGCATACTTTATATGGCACCCTCCATCACTGTATTGATTATTGCCCTCTGTCTAATATTAAAAATCAATGCCTTCTTCCACTGCTGGTGTCTGCATTTGAGCCTCTGCAGGGAGCCACTATTTACCACGACGGATCAGTGAAACTCCCCTGGATGTGACCTTGTGCTCATCCCGGGAGAGACTCATCACTCCTGTTGTCACTGTGAATACTTGGTCCTTTTCTCCAGCATGACAAACTGACAATATTTGTGTTCTTGGTCTTCATCCAGGCATATTCCCAGAACAAGTGCACAAGCCTGTTCAGCATCTGTGCGGTCCTTAAAAGACTATGGGACGACAACTACCCCTCAAGCAAAAATCCTTTTCATACTGTTGTGTCTTCTGCCCGCATTGAAGGAAATAAGGTAACAGGTGAGCCCATTTTCACAGCACAAACCATAAAACACATTTCTATGATGGACCACATGGTTATTAGTTCACAGATGGTACTCAAAGAGGTCCACCAAGTTTGAACGAAAATCTGGATTTCAGAAAGTGACAGCCCTCGTAAGTGCACGTGTCGAGACCCCAACTTGTCGCTCTTGAACTGTGGACCTTCATTCATGTCGCTTCTTGATCTACCACGAGTCCTCCGTCCTCAGGCGCCACTGCTTCTTTCCCCTTGGCCTCTTAACTCACAGTTACATAAGAAGATGGAATTGGTTAATCGGGAGAAACCATGTTGCACTGCTTGACTGCATCACACTTCAACACACTTGCAGAGGCCCCCACAGGTGTTGCTCACAGGGAAGTCTCCATTTGAATGTCAGATGGGATACCTGTCAGAGCAGAACGGAGGAGTGGTGGCACCTGCTGCACAGGAGAGCAGAGGATCTTGTTAGGCAACACGTCTGCAGCTGAAGAAGGGCAAGAGCTGCACTATTGAATGCCAAGTCTTCATGTTCTTGACAGCCTAACCGTTGAGGCACTTTTTTTTTTTTTTTGTTGTCAACTGAACCATAGGAAACAAGCTACAGCAGGACTGAATCCTCCCTCAGTACTCATGGTTTTTCAATGAGCTATTCTTGTGACCTTTTAAATACGACTGAGGACGTTCCGTGGCGATACCGTCACAGCGTGGACACAGCCACAGCCACGGAGATAAATGAGCCTTCCGGTAAAATACAGTGGAGACACAACAGCTAACAAGCTCTTAATTTTTATAAACATGCATTTTCGCTGGAGCTAATCTCATCTGACACAGGGAGAAAGGCAGGGTACGCTCTGGACAGGTCACCAGCTATATATATATATACATATATATATAAATTAAATGACGATTATGAGACACTAAACTCATGGTGATAATTTTATACAAATTTCAATCCTGTGATCTAGCACACAGATAATTGTTTGAATTATTTATCATTCATGAAATATTAATTAATAAAAAAAAGAAACAAAATCATTCCTAATGAATACCTTTGTGAGGGGATATGTACCCTCAGGGTTAATTAAATGATTTCCATGATACACTTTATTATGGTGATTAAAAATACAACATCATTTTACCGCTATAATAACAATGGTCTTCATTTAGCCCAATATTGTTACTTAGTGGTAAAATTATTTACAAAATGAAATTTAGAAAGTTAGTCCGGAAGGGTCTTATCAGTGGGATGCAGCAGGCGGACGATATTACAGACACAGCACTAATTAAATCATTAGTCCCCGACCAGGAGCATAGCAGAAATTAGCCGTGGCTACTCCAGATTGCTGAGGCATCCAAGTCGTAAGCTCACAAACGAGATCAGCTGTTCTCAGCTCCTGCTGCCAAAACAAAACAAAACAGTATACCTCCAACATGGCCGCTATAGGGCACGTTCACTTATTAATTATTTAGTTACCCCAGCTGACAACAAACTTCAGCTTTCACTTTGCCCCGTGTCAGCGGTGATACGTTTCACACCATCTACAGAGCCACTATTTGGCTTTTGCCAGAGAGGATGCATTTTTATTCAAGCTGGGCAAATGTGTGTGTGTGTGTGTGAGTGTGCGTGTGTATTGCCACCACAGTGAGGACTGAATAGACTGACAATAACTTTCAAAAGGGGTTCTCCTTTGAGTTCACCAAATATATGTTTCATGAAGGTTAAAAAACAACAGCTCTGCTCTGACTTAGTCAATGTGATTGGTCATTGGAGCACTAACCCCCACAAATATAAAACAAAGAAAACAACAACAGGTCCCTAAGACTCCTGTCAGACAGAATAGGGGCACAAGGTTGGCTATTCATCCAGCATTTTTTATTCATAAATTAGCAAATTGCCAAACACAAAGACTCGAAGTCGAGAAACATGCTTTTCTCTACACACACATGCAGCGTCCTTCATGCATCGTTTGTTTCCTTAACGCCATTAAACAGCCAATACCAAGACTCGCTTTACTTGATTAGCCACCAGTTTCCCACACACAAACAATCCGCTGACCTCCAATGACTTATTGACGAGAGCTCTATCTGCTACCATGTTGTGTCTCCCTCAAAGGGAGGCCCGGTCTCGAGGGAGCATAATCACTGGACGTTAAATCTCTGTTAAACTGTGAAAACAACTATATTTCCTGGAGGTAGTATTAGCCTCTGTCCTCTTTTGCTTTTTTTCGACTGCCTTTATCTTACTCCGGTGGTTAATAGAAAGAGCAATTTCCAACACAATATTTTACTTTGATACCACGGGGCTTTAAATTAAATGTCTTTAAATCTCCTGGGCCACAGTTACAAAATAAACACCAATGTTAAATGGTGACATTTCCACAGAATTGTGTAACGCAATTCTTATTGGAATGAAAAACAAAACTGCAGCTACTGCATTATGTGAAAAGGGACCAGAAAGAAAGTAATAAGTTCAAAAGACTTATTGTGTGACTTCTGTGTTTTACCTTCTGGATTTACCTTAGTGACTCACACACTCACACAAACCAGACAGTCGTTCCCATTGTCTCAGTGAGCTGAAAAAACTCTTTTGTCTCTATGGGCTACGGCGGAGGAGATTGAGCAGTTTTTCAAACTTCACTTTAAGTTGACAAAGGCTGTCTAATGACAAGATAAAGTGGCAACCGTGGTCTTAAGATAGGCTTTAGTAGGTGTAGATTTCATTAAGTGAGCATTTTGTGAAGTGGCTTAAATCCTTGTGCCCCTATATTGACAGCCCTGTTTTTGTTCAGTTTGAATATGAGCCCATGTCCAAGTCTGTTTTCCTAATGCAGGCAGCACACACCTGAACTATCTCTTTAAATGTGTTAATACAGCCATATTATGAAGACATGTCGCCCCCCAATGAATAAACCATTACATTTGAAAGTGAATACGTTTAAAGGTAAAGGTAGGTTATTAGAGATAAAATCATCTGGTTGTGATTTTGCAGCCATTCTTGTTGCAGCGCTATCAAATGTTGCATTTAGAATCTGCACCATGTACACCAACTATTTGATATCCTGACATCCCGATGAGTATCATTAAAAAAAAAAAGAATCCGGTTTACTGTTGACAGCACACCATTAATTCAATTCAAGCTGCAGGACAGCACCATACAAATATGCTAACAGTACTTTCCTTTTTCCCCTGTGAGAATAATTTTGGAAACACTAACCTTTATGTTTTATTCAAACCACTGCTCAATAATGCATGGTATATTGCATGATTAGATTAGTGTGTGTGTGTGTGTGTGGGCGGGCGGGCGGGCACACGCGTGTGTCATAGATTTTTTTTAATTGGCTGGAAGCTCAACAACCACTGAGGACATAGTAGGAGAAACAGACGGTGGCTGCATGTAACATGTACAGTAACTCAGGATCAATCAAGAGCTGAATGTGGTTAATTTTTTAAAATATTAGCCACCGTGCTGTCAATGACCTGATCAGATCAGATCAGGGTTTTTTTATAAATCAATATCCATAAAATTGATCTTAATGGAACTATAAAATGTGTCTTCATGCAGAACACAACAGGAGACAGGTGTATTGATTAGAATGCATATTTTTAAGTCAGGCACAAGGTGAGGGACCGACTGACATCACACATGGGAGACGTGGTTTGGGTACCTCATCAAGCTGATATGGTTCACGTGGTGTGAGAGGGAGGGAAAATCAACCGTGAGGGACATTTAAAGGCACAGACTTTGGAGACGGTGGAGGACAAAGCACTGATGACAGCACATTACAGAGCTATTCATGGGAAGACGCACGCATGCTGAATCCAGGTGGCTACAGCGACTAGCTCTATTGGATGAAATGGTGATATCTCATAATGATACTGTCCTCTCTGACAAATGCAGGCCTGAAAACCCAAAACCTGCATCACATACAGTCTGTGGGGAATCTGCTACAGGGCAATGTGAAAGGGACAATTTTAATACCTGGGATTACTAACAGGAGAAAAAAAAGCTGCATGAAAAAAACTGATTTAAACTCGGATGACTACTGCAAATATGTTGGAGTTGGAAAGGTGCAGCATTAAACCAAGGAGAAAATATGAATGCACCGCTGAAGGTACCCATCTCTTTTTCCTCAAGGAGTTGAGTGAGCTCTCTCCAAAGCAGGAGCCAAGACTGTTATTCCCTGAAAGGTCATTGGAAAGTCTTCCATTTTTCTTGTCTCTGACTTGGACCCCCAAGTGGCGGAGAAGCAGCTCATCAGCAATCTGCAGAATGGGGATTCCCCAACAAACTGAAAGTGTACAATCACCCACCCACACTACATGGCTGGTCAAAAGGCCGTGAAGCCCGACCTGACTCGCGAGGGTTGAAGTATACCGGTCACCCTGACCTTCCAGGAGTCCACAGGGTGTAGCATCATGCTGCTTTCTCCTGGATCCTACACTACATTCAGGTTATCAATATGCTGGGTGCTTACTACTATGAGCTTTCCCAGCTGGAATGAAGAAATGTCTCGGCTTTAAAAATGTAATACAATGTCCATCCACAACGTCACACCCATAGTCATTGCTGTATAACTGGGCTTCCAAAGTATATACATATAGTGTATATATATCTATATATGTATATATATAGATATATATACATACATATATATATATGTATATATATATATATACATACATATATAAATATATATATATAGATATATATATACATACATATATAAATATATATTTATAGATATATATACATACATATATATGTATATATATATATATATATATATAAATATATATATATATACATATACATATACATATATATATATACGTACACACTGCTTTCCTACAATAAAAGTTTCAAAAAATAGGTAAGACAAATTCATGCACATTTTCTTCAACCAAACTTTTTGAAAATTATGTTAAAGAAAAGTGAACCAATAAATTACAAAGTCATAAGTCTGGCTTCCTTACCAAGCGCTTGCTGCAATAAAGTTCTGTGACTAAAAAAAAACAAAACAGTTTGATTGAATAATTCAGCAACACGTGCCTAATCTAACACCTGTCCCACCGAGACACGCAAAGTAAGAATATGTCTTTACAATCCTTCTGTTGCATATCTCCCCTCAGAGTGAAGCAAGGCTTTCTGAAGCTCTACTTTCAAATTCAACATGACATTTCACACATACATTGTCCAATTTGGTTCACAGTGCGTCTCAGGGGACGCCTCCCCCCAGAGTGCATCACCTGTCCTCCTACATTAGAGCTTGTCACATCACTCATGCTGCAGCGGTGATGCATACGGCACTAATAACGAGGAGAGCTATAGACTTGAGCTTGGCTTTGTGACGTGGGAGAGAAAGAAAAGTTAAACATTGTCTTAATATCCCCCCTCAATCTGTTTATACAATCGAGGGTAATGTGATCAAGTGTACAGTAACAATAATGGAGTGCTGATGGAGGGGAATTATGGGTATTATAAAATTAGACATTATATACACACACATACATATACATCCGTGACAATAGCAATTCACTTCATGCTATTTAATTAACATATAATACATAATATATTCATTTGCCTTGATATATGACATTATCAAGTACAACTGCACCTTTTCTTTTTTTTTTATCGAAAACAAATGTTTTAAAACACTGTAATCAAATTATCGGGCTGCCGTCGCACTGAAAGTTGATTAATGGCAAATACGCAGTCCTTGATTACCACTTAGATGGTGACTTTGAAACTTGAAGCAGTTTAATCAGTGTAAAGTGTAGCACAGTTGAGACCATTTGGGCCCCCAGTCTTTCTATTCTCGTCATCTGGTAATTTGCACATCACCACGTGATATCCATAGTGCATTAACAGTATCAGATTACTAGGTGGTCTGTGCCGATTCTGTTGTGAATTGTGTAATGTTGTTATTACGCATGCTGTGATTATCTAAAATGTCTTGACAAGCCATAACTAACACACACACACAAACATGAGATGATAGCCATTGTTTTTCTGCAGAATATCTGAAATTGTTTTCACAACATTGTTCCCTTACGTAACAATGAAATATGAACGACATGGGCACATTTGTAGTGGACAGTCATATAGTATTGCATTAGAGAATAAGGGTGTTTGTCACAGTCTTAATCTTCCACCAATATTGACAAAGATAACGGTTATTTGAGGCAAATTTCTCACTGGTCTGTTTATTCCACAAAGACTATTTTGACACTATGATGAAAAAAACACGATGTCCTAGCCAGACTCAAATCAGCCAAAAATGCCTCTGATTGTTAAAAACACCCTGCATGTTTGTAGACATGTAAACAAATGATATAATTCTGGAGACAAGATTTATTCGTTGCACATATGGACTGAGGAAAAAAAATACCAGGAATAAGGACATCAAAAAGCTGACGGAAATATTAATTTCAAATGTCTATAAGTTTAATTTGACTGCAATAATACGATTGTTAACCAATTAACAAAGTTCACTGGACATCAGAGGAATTCAATTTCACCACGACAGTCCTTGTTCTATTACACTGCTGTGGAAACATAATCAGTATAACGTACATTACACGTGTGGTGAGAAAACATTATCCAAGGAAGCTCGAGGATAATAGCACAGATGGAATGGAAACTGGCTCCCTGGTAATTGCATTTTGCTGTCAAACTGTCACATACAACATAACAGACACAGGGCCTACCTACCTCCCATCTCCCTGTGATAGTAGGGATGACAGGCAGCAAGCTAATTTGTCCAACACTCTCACTGGAAGTGTGGAAATGCAGAGGAATGGCCGATTTAAAAAAAAAAAAAAGGCTTCTGTCATCATCAGGTGGATTGGAAAATTACAAACACCGACATTCAAAGACTAGAAACCCTCAGATCAGTCAGCCACTTTGAGGTGTGCAAGCGGAGACAAGAAGCACAACAAAAGGAAGAAAGTTGCTTCTTTTTTTTTTATGATGCCAGAAAATCCAGGCCCCCCTGTTGTTAGTAGTTTCAAGGCAACATCATCACCCTCCCCGTGGACTGCCTTAAAGTGCAATCAGTACATCTGATTTCAGGAAGTCATGGTTTGTTGAGTCAGTTTGAGCTGAGATTCAAACCATTGTCATTAAGTATATCAGCACCACACAACATTTTGAAGTGCTATGAATACTTCTTGCTCCCATCAGCCCCTGTGCTGCTGGTGTAAACAAATATGTGCTCCCCTCAGTCGAGTCTGATAGTTTTGCATGACTTTTGCTTGTTTTCAGATGGACGACGCGGCGTACAAATAATGTTATTGTGGAATCACAAAACAGAATAGCTACGTCGACAGCAAACATTAGCAGAAGTTACACATTCTGAGCTGGCTTTGATGATCACTGATGATCAGTGTGAGAGGCCAAACACCTCGTGTCCATAATGTCCACTCAAACACTAATGGTATAATATGCAAAAGTCAATGGGCGGTTGATCGGTGCATGATCTATGACATGGGGAAACTGTTGAGTCATTTCTTCAGGATGACATACAGCAGATAATAATGGGAGGGACGTCAGGGTGTCAATGTTCCGAGGGCACACACACACACACACACACAGAGGGAGAGAGGGTTGCACAGTTATTCCTGACAGCCTGACCAAAGCCTTAACCATTAGCAGTTAATATCAACCATAATCTAAATTTAACTACAACTAACTTCACCCTAAACTTAACCAGTTCCTCATAAATGAGATGCTGCCTCATCTGGACCAGGTTATGGTCTCCATGAGGACTACTGGTCCTCACAAGGTCAATGTTTAGACCAGAAAAGATTCTAAAGAGGTAACAAATACAGGCACACACACACACAGTCTGGTTTCCATTACTTTAGAGGACATTCATTTCACTTGAGTTCAATTCCTGGAGACTTAGTCTCACCATAACCATAACTACTGTCTAACCTAACTAACCCTATCCTCATCGTAACCATACAACACGTCTTCACCTTAAAATGTAATCATGTACGTTACAAGGACTAGGACGATAAGTCCCTATAATGTGACAGGTCCTTCAAGGTAACCATCAGATATAGCATGAGTGAGATTTGGCTTAACTCAGCCTGATGGTGGGTGTACACAGAGACAGCCTGTGTTTGTGTTTTGTAACACTTTGTTGTGGAATAACAGTCACTTTTTTTCCCCAAAGAGAAAACAAGGCACCTCTGATAAAAGGTGCACGTGTGCAAGCACAAAGAAAAGGCACACACCCTTGCATGCACACACACACACACACACACACAGGGAGAGAGGCAAATAGGAGCTTTTAGTGACTGAGGCAGTCTGCTTTAGCAAGACTATGTGGATGAAATCAGCACGTCAGTGTTAACCTTGAAGTGTTGAGCAGTGCTGTCTGTGGAGTACGTGAGAACCAAAAAGGACTGCAAAACTAATTACTGGAGCTTCAGGCTACAAGTAAAATTACCTCCCTTTCTGCCTCTTTATTTCCAACAGTAACCTTTCATAGTTTATGTTGACAGAATATATATATATATATATATATATATATATATATATATATATATATATATATATATATATATATATATATATATATATATATATATATATATATATATATATATACATATATATATAAAAAAGCAATGGGGTGAGTATAGGAACAGAGTACATTGATCACTCCATCTCTGACAGAATTTATTTGCCTTACTCGGAGGACGGCTGCTGCCTTTATGAATGACATCCTCGTGAAATAATTCTCACCTTCGTTTCAGCAGGAATTCCATCTTTGTGGTGATCTTTCACAAAACATAACAGTCTGTTCAGACCAAGTCAATATTTAGTAACTCCTCGTAGCCCTTCTGCTGTACAATAGCAGCCCACCAGGGGGACCACACCTTGAGAATCGCTACGGTCGGATAAAGATAAATAAACGGTTGGCCCCTGTGTCAGATTATATGACTATAAAGTCAGTTATTCCTGCTTTGATATATACTGTGACGGACAACACCACCATGAAAAACCTAAAAACATTTCCTCTTTGACAAGTTGCCCCAACAACATCATTCTCCTATACGTGTCACGTTTATATTTGCTCATGCCTTTAACTCTCACAGCAGAGCGCTGTCATCTGGGCTCCAGGTGGTCTGTGTAATGGACTAAATCAGTCGCAGTGGTCTTAAAAAAAGTCAAACCTTCTAGTCATCTTGCTAGAGGACATCTTGAGGCTGATTTAAGTGCTAAATCAGACATTGTAATGTTGTGAGATGCTGATGTGAGTGTTTCGGACTCAAGTCATGAACTCCATGGTCACATGCAAACCCTTGTCTTATTCATTAAAGGGTTCTATGATTTGAAATCCAGAGTCTTGTGTATTATTCATTGGAAGTAGTTGGATAAATTACAACACCATACAACTTAGTTGTCAGTGAAGAGGCTCGGCCTTAACTTAAACCCACTGAGGGGCTGCAGAGAAAAGCAGATATCACGTCGTTGCCTGGTCAAATAACCCAAGTGCTACTGTAACGGGCAGAATCCATAATCAGCTTGTGCATACAGTGTAAATGTTTACTAGTACAACAGTGCATGATGCATGGTCAAGAGTAGCAATACTGGCAAAAACTGTCTGTGATCTTTCATCTAGCAACAACTGGAGCTAGATGAAACAACTGTGTTTGTCTAACAGTGAGAGAAACGGGCAGACATATTCTTCAGATATACTTGGCTTAAAACAGTCGTGTGTTACCATTAAATTCATATTTTTTTTCATACAAGATGACACATGCTTGGCTAATACCAGTTAATGTGATCCAAATGAATCAGCTGCTGATATTTATGTCACAGAAAATGCCATGAATCTTCCTGACTGAACTTATCAAGAAAACCAGAAGTAAACAGTGAAAGCTCCTGGATACGGTGACACATGCAAATGTCATGTGGTGAAAGTAATCATAGTCCAAAATGGCTGCGATTTATTCCAGCATACTCCATCATTCATTTCTTCTTTTTCAGATTAGATATGCAAAAACCTAAATATCACAGCCTATCAAAGGCCCGCACTTATCTTGTAAGTCTCCCACATCTCCTTGGCAGGAGTTGTCATTCTTAGCCCGGTAGTTGACCCCTGGTTGCCCCTCACTGCTCCGCTCCCTGAGCCTCCCTCAGGTATCTCTTGTCTGTGATTCATATTCTTATCTCTACAGTGCATACAGTCAGGAGGACCACACAGACACAGGTCGCAGGACCAATCATATCCCCACATCTGAGTGAATTATTCAAATTGCCAAGAGCCAAAAGGTGCGTACACCCGCTCCCTCTTTACGCGAGCAGTCACTGTCATTGAACTAGGATAACATTTGTAATTTGTTCTCATATCTGATGTTAGTGTAATGGCTGTTGCAGTGGCCTGATAATGACCAGTTGTCCATCATGTATCGCGCGCCGCTTAAGTTAATGAAATCCCAATAAGCGGCCGCTCGTGGCTCCTAAATGGATTACATAGATCGTATTTATCCCTGTGATTGTAATAAAGTGCATGGACGTGTGGATGTGTTGACACAATGTAGCAAAAAAAAAAAAAAAAAAGAAAAAGAAAGAAAGGAAGGAAGGAAGGGGGACACTGTGTGAACATCACAAATACCAGAGCTAAAGGTAACAGGGTGGAAATCAATTACATGCTTGGTTCACCTAATTGATATCCACCTCAGCATGAAGATAGATAGCACCCTGAGCGATATCACGGAGGAGGCTTTCCTATGAAAAGAGGCTATTTCTTTACACTCACTAAATAATTATGAATGAATACAGCAGATGCTAGCGAAAATAAAGAAAATAAACTTCTGAAACACTATTTTCTATAGTAGTAAACCTTTAAATAAAGGTGTTTGTTTTGATTTGAGTTATGAAAAAAATAAAAAGGTTAATTTCCATCCATGTGTTATTCGCTTTTAAATATACTTGATAGTTCCAAGTGGACTATTCATCCTCAGTTGATAAAGTGCTCTGTGCTGCAGTTACCGTAAATGGTAAATGGATGTCTTCACTGCCAAGTCTATCAGAGAGTAATGCAAACACTGCACAGGCACAGAAACCATACATTTATCTTAAATGAGGTGGATGTTCCCTCAGATTGGACAAGGAGTCTTTTCAAGTCAGCAGCATTATTAATTTTGTGTTTTTTTTATGTATATAATGCTGATGGACATGTCCCACGTTGAACCACAGAGAACAATCTTTTCTGAGGATATAATTATCTGAGCTACAACCACTTGGAACAACGCCCTTCCTGTAAGCTTTTGTGTTTTCGCTGAGCTCCACTTGCATACTGCAGAAATGGCATTTATAATCATTCAGAAAATAAGCAATTGCTATACATTTTTGGAGAGTCATCATTTTGTAGTTTTTTTGGTTAATTGCAATTTTCCATTTCATGGAACACACGTTCAGGTAAAAATGTGTATCATTTTCGTTCGAGCAGAAAGTTGCATCTTGCGTCACTGATCTGCTGTCGCGTGCATGTCACACAGGATACATGTTTGCTGCAGAGCGGCTGCTACATTCAACATAGTCGGCCATAAATAATCTAACGTTTAATACGCCTACGCACTCAGGACTCTAAAGTATAAAAACCCATGCATTAACGGACCTGCGAAGTGTGCCAAATATTTATGGGTGTGACATTGAAGTGTGCTCAAAAATAATTTTTATGGCCTATGAGCCACACGAGCCATGGAAACATTCCATTTGTGCTGAAATCTGCTGACTCAACAGAATCACATGTGACGTAAAGTGACATAGTTTCCAAGTATTTGAGGAGCAGGTGTTGGTGATGGCAAACAGTTTGTTGAAGGTTTGTTGAAATTGCTGTGTTTTTAAAGGGAGGTGCTATGAGGGAGAACTGTAGAGTTGTAATGTAACAAAGCACCAATACTTTCAAAATCCGACTACATTTCTGAAAATAAATGATGCAGTTTTACTCCAATACATTTCCCCTAACTATCTTTGTTACTCATTACTACAAATAACATCAGAAGAGGAAGAGTCGGTAAATGGTCTGTTTTTGTATAGCAACACCATCATTTATGGATCGTGATGCATCAATCAACCTCAAACTTTTTTTTCCAGGATCTTCAACCCTACCTTTAAGTGCAGTAAATGTCACATACTTTAAGACTTTTACTCATTATAAAATTGTAAAAGGGATCTTCAACTTCATCTGTGTACAGTATATAAAATGAACGTAGTCTTAAGCCTTGAACTCCTATTGGATGATACAAGCTTTAAATCACAGTGGTGTCCACTCACATGTGCCATGCTCTGTTGTCTATTAACCTCTAAATGGGAATAGAATTTAAAAGAAATCCACTGAAGAAGACCTGAAACTAGTGCTCGAGACCATTAACCGCTCAAGAAAACATTTACTGACGTAAATCAAATAAGAAGAAGGTTCATTTCCCCATAGATTTTCATTCGAATGGAGTTGGTTTTGCAAACAACAGTATTGCTCCCTGATGTCTATTCAATAAATAGTTACATCCTGATTAGACTCACCCTGCAAAGTAGAACCTCTACAACCATTTGAATACAACCCTGAGCTTTTGTGCATATACTAACCACAGGTTACTCATGTTATGCTGTCATGTCATGAACGAGAATATATCACATTCCAACATATAATGCATCATTTACCCAACAACTTCTATTTGCACATGCATGTGTAGGGAACTCTTGAGTGAAATTTGAAGACGCGTCACCTCAAATCCAACAGGCAGTGCTTGTTGAGCGTGAATATCATACAAAGTTCTTCTCGGAAAATGCTTTCAACTACTCTGTCTCTCTGTTGCATGGGGCAAGGAGACGGTAAGAAGAAGTGTTAGAAGCCCTGACAGGTAAATGGCCAACGAAATCTGGTTCAGAGGCGCGAGCTTAAATGAACCTGTGGGCTGCAAAAAGGTACAATTACAATATATGATCCCAGCGACTGAGTTTCCTTTCAGAAATGCTGTCAAAGACGGACGATGAAATCAGGGGAGCAGTTAGTGAAATCACGCATGACTAACAAATGATCAAAACACTTCCTCAGCTTCACCCGCCATCTGCGGAAGAGCGTCGGCCATTACGGCTATTCAGTCATGGAGGTATAATTTTGTTATTTTCCTCATGCAGAGGATTCAAAAGTGCAAGCACCAGTGTGAGGTTCTAAAGCCAAACACTCATTCACTCTCAAATTGTATAAGTGCTGTGACTTTGACTGAAAAAAAGGCTGAATGTGCAGCTTTTCTCACAGATAAGCAGTTTCTCTGCTCCAAAGCTCAAAGTTGTCCTGAAATGTCTACTTAGAGGAGGTGAGTGAGCGATAGAGTCTCATTAGTTTTTAAATGATACTTTACAGTCGATGACAAAACAGCGAAGGGAAGTGTATATTCTGGTAGAAGGTCTGAAAATAAGATTTTTAATAATACATGCTAAAATAATAAGAAGAATAAGTCAGTTTCTGACACAGTGTGAGTAAAAAACCGAGGGGAAAACCAGACACCGACCTCAACTCTTTTGAGATCAACCACACGTCTGTTGGGTCTTATAATAATCGCTAAGCTACTGGATAAACACTGCACTGGCTGGTGTTGAAGATGAACAGCGACCACTCTTATGAGGTTTACAGCTTTGTTGGCACTTTCCTAATCCATGCCAAATACAGACATTATTATTCACACCCACAACATATGTCAAAGGATCTGTTGTAGGAGGGAATGAAATAAGGTATGTGAGCCATTTAACAATGACTTGTTTGTTTGTTTGTTTTTGGTGGGGATTTTTGTATTAACTGCTGATAAAATGTGATCTGATCTCCAGTTAAAGGTCCAGTGTGTAACATTAAGGAGGGTTTATTGGCAGAAATGGAATATATACAACCCGTGTGTATGTTCAGGCATATAGACACTTTAAAATAAACATTCTTCAGCTTTCATAGTTTAAAGTCAGAATTCTGACTTTATTCTCAGAATTTACTTTAAACTCTGAATTCTTACTTCATTCTCACAATTCTGACTTTAAAGTCAGAATTATGACTTTATTCTCAGAATTTACTTTAAACTCTGAATTCTTACTTCATTCTCACAATTCTGACTTTAAAGTCAGAATTCTGACTTTATTTACTTTAGAATTCTGACTTTAAAGTCAGAATTATGACTTTAAGAATTTACTCTCTGAATTCTTACTTCATTCTCACAATTCTGACTTTAAAGTCAGAATTCTGACTTTATTTACAGAATTCTGACTTTAAAGTCAGAATTCTGAATTTATTCTCAGAATTTACTTTAAACTCTGAATTCTTACTTCATTCTCAGAATTCTGACTTAAACTCTGAATGTCTGACTTTATTCACTTAATTCTGAGCAGAAAGTCAGAATTCTGACTTTATTCTCAGAATTTTTGAATTTAAAACTCAAAATTCTGACTACTCACAATTCTGACTTGAGTTTAAAGTCAGAACTGAAATATTGTTTTTCCTGTGTGGCCCTAATCCTCTTCCGTACCTAAGTGAGCAGTTTATTGGGCTGAAAATATAGTGAAAAGTTTAGGCTCTAGACTTTTGGCTTTTTTGGGGGGGATTTGCTTTGCAGAGTTGCTGATAATGCAGTAGCAATTTCACCACTAAAGGGACGAGAATGCAGAGCAGCTTAATACAGGAGCCACCACTGTCTAAATGTCTAGTGTTCTAAGCTGCTGGACAGAAATAAGACTGAGGCCAAGTGGCCATGTGTTCATCACCTGTCAGTCAAAGGCAGAGCATTAGCCTGAAGTAGCAGCAACTGATCCAAAGATGTTTTCAAATGTCTCCATTTCTGCCCGTCCTGCTTCAGAGTTGCACAAGCTATGGCGCCATCAGCCTTTCCAAAAATCTTCATTGCAGAGTCGCGTGGTTGGCATGTTACACAGTAGCAGGCACAAAGGGCAGCAGATGCAATGAAAACAAAACAGTAGTCGCAAGACAACACAGCAGGGCTTTTAGTTGATCCTCAGCTGGAAGAGAGTCCTCCTGACATTCTACTGAACGATCCATTGATAAAGCTGAATATTAATTCCCCCCTCACTGGTGCTGAGCTGCCCAGAGGCAGTGACGAATCCTGGAATTTAGGACACTTCCTCTATCTTAGGTTTCTCTGTTGGGATGAGAATTTCACGTTGGTGTCCTTTTTATGCCAAGAATGTGTTTGTGTTTTCTATCGGCTGTCACGCCGCTCTTTTGCTAAACATATTTTTGGAAAGAGGTAGCTTCCTGTGTATGTTAACCAGCTCCAGTGATTCATTAAAGCCTGTAGCTGGAACTCTGCAATTCTTTTTATAGCTCATTGAGAATTCTGCATTGTGCCTTTGGAGTCATCTCAGCCGGACGCCCCCTCCTTGTGAGGGTTAGCTACTGAACTAAATCATCCCCATTTAGAGACTACTTGTTTACTGTGGACTGATGAATATTTAAACTCTCCAAATCGTGTTGTTACCCTTTTCAGCTTTATGCAAATCATCAATTCTTAATTGCTAGTCCTCTGAGACCTCTTTTTTTGTGTGTGGAGCATGCTTCACATCAGCAGATGCTTCTTATTAATGACAGACTTAAAATGTGCTTTTATTAACGTACAAAGCCTTTTCTTTTAAGTCACAATTATTAACAGCAGCATACAATGTAGTGGCTAAGCAGTTCATTAATCCAGTGATTTTGACTAATACTATTGTAATTAATCGCGTTACAGTGTGAAACGTAGACTAGTAATTTGTGCTTTTCCTCATTCCTCACCGGTAATTCACCTGCATTAGTCACCCACTGTTTTTTTTTTTATTTATTTATTACAATCTGTGGAATACACCTGTGTAAGAATTCTGTGCCACTGCACTTTTTCATGTTTAAACTCCATGGTGAAAGGCATATATCAAAAATATTGACATATACACATATATATATATATACATATATATATATGTATATATATAAAATATTGACATATCTATATATGTCAATATTTTTGATAATTCTTTGTATACTTTTATATCTTATTCTACTGCTTATTGTATTTTGCATTTGTATTTTTTTATATTAATACATTTTATTTTACTGCTCATTTTATTGCTTATTCTATTCCTATTTTGTACTTGTCAAGCTGTCTACCCCTGACCTTATTTGCTGCTGTAACAAGTAAATATGCCTGGGGTGGGATCAATAAAGTCTAATCTTGCTTCCTATACTTTACTTTCAGTTCAAAAACAAGCATAAATTAAATTAATTGCATTTTCTTTTTCTCGTTTTCCCTTCAGTTGAAAAGATGTTTTCCTTATTGTTACTGCATAAATTATGACATTTGTTTGCACTTCTTAACCAAATAATTAACTTACTTTTTGTTTGTGTGTGTGAATGCTCACATGCACGCCACAGGGATTAGTGTTTTATGTGAGCAGTCTTCCGCTGAGGTTATAAATAAACTATAACCTCAGAGGTTGTGTATGACTTTCACAACCGTAGAAAACTTTACACATCTCTAACTATGATGAGGCTAAAGAACAACTTTCTCCAGCTTTGGGGTTCTCTACTTAAAACTCAGAGAAAACTTTCAAGATTGAAATGATTTCTTTTTTAATTAAAGTATTGGGTATTAGTCAAAAGTATTTGGCACCTGTTGTTAAAATTCAACATTTTTAGGGGTGGGAAGACACTACTTTACGTGGACACATGTGACTTGAGATTCTAGCTTTTAAACAGTGGGGCTACAATTTTCTATATGATGGAGTCAGTGTGAGATTTGCTGATACCCTCTGTGTGACATTCAGCTGTTACCATGGCTGTCATGGTTGTCATGCCTGTCACTCTACACACTGATATAAAATAAAAATAGATATGGTAAAGCACACATAGTCAGGCTCACCCATGCAGCCAATGTGACCGTGGAAGAACAAAGCAATATGTGAGTTTTTAAATGTTTGGTTTTGTTTTCCTTTGGTCCAGAAATTGTCTCCTGAATCCTGGATCCTGAAATGTTGGCTTGTTTTCTCATACAGGAAGAGCTTTAATGGCAGAACACGTAGTTAAACGTCAATGAGCAGGTCCAATAGTGACAAATACACACACACACAAAAAACAAAAACAAAAATCCTCATGGGGATGTTATTACAGAGACGGTGAAGTGGATTATGTCATTAAAAGAGATTTATGTGGATTCAAAGAGTGGTGGAAATGTTTTAGTCAAAAAAAATACACAACATTAGATCATGCAGAAATGAAATAAATGTCTTAAAAATATCAAGTCAATGTCAAAATTACAAAGAAACTACCAAAAACCTGTGTCATTAGGTATTTATACGACGACAGGGGACATTTAAAACTTATGGTTCGAACCAGTAATTTGTCTGCTCAGCCAAGACACACACACACACACGCGCAGCAGGCGACCTAAGACAAGTCTCAGAGGCAACGTTGTCACACTCTGCAGCAACCACACTTGATGATTTTACAGAGAGATTCTCAGGAAAAATCCCGGACCTCGTGGACTGCAAGTTTATCACAGTAGCAGTGAGCACCTAGAGGGAATGTGTTTTGGGATTAGAACATCACACGGACGTTCTTCTGAAGCAGCCAAGAAGAGCAGCCAGTGACTGGCTGAAAAGAAACAAAGACACCAGCTGGAGAGTAAAATATGACTATAACTACTCGGGATAACAAATTGAGGGCACAGCCACGTTATTACTGTCATTAACCTTCCTACTTTACTATCACAAAACATCACTTTCTCTACAGTCAGTAAACTAACTTTTTGAATTGTATCACATTAGCATGTTTAGCTTTGTGCACAGCATGAATACTTTCAACTTTCGCATTTTCATAGTTACAAAAATCATTATTAATGTAATCTCCACTATAATCTAATTGTTGCTTATACGTTTAAATTTAAGGGCATGTGCAGACTTATCATGTTCAGTCCAAAAACAAAATTAAAGATAATATCAGAGTTCAACAAGCATCCTTAACCATCTTCAACAAAGCCTCAAGATGAGAAAACGCTGTTTTCAAAAATATACACCCAACCACATTTTTGCACACGTTTCAAAAACATACGTAATGCTCAACATCTGCGATGCATCACTGATCAGAGGGTTTGTAGCGACAGCGTTAAAAGAATAATGCAACCTGCAGTAAGGACAGGCAGAGCTCATTTGCATGAGCCGGAGACACGGGATTGTGTGTAACGGCTGTGCTGTGCGCATGTATACAGTATATCACCGCCTGACTGTGTGTACGCGCGAGTGTGCGCGTGCGTGGGCACACACACAAGAGCGTGTCCACTAATCACATCCAGCCGGGGCGACAAAAAAAAGCACCAGCGCAGGCTGCAGGAGAGGAGAGAGGAGCGAAGCTGAGGTTGCAAGCTGTACTAAATTTCACCTTTTGGAGTGTGGATTTGAAAACTGTCGAGTCTGAATCATTGACAAGGACAAGAAGCTTGTTCCAGAGGCAGGAGGCCCTGTCTGTTTTCTGTCTGATCTATAGATTTCCTTGCAGTCCCGCAACCTGAGAATGAACTGTACAGTTGAGCTATACACGGAGCGAGTCAATAAGTCATATAGTGTAGTGTGGAGGAGAAGAGCCTGGTGATATCTAGAAAACACACAGACAGAGGAAGAGGGCTTTATATTCTAGTTTGCATGCATGCATACAATGGACACTGACATTTAATCATACGTGTGTGTTTGTGTACATGCGTGTGCACAAAAGAGCCCCCTCGGAGGCAGGCACATCAATTTCTCCACAGCGATAAATTACACGGCACTCAGTGCCTTTCCTCAATGAGTTGACACCGTTGCATTTTACTACCTTTTGCATCTTAAGTCTCCCATGCACGTCTTGTTTTGGTGCTGAAGTGGAAAATAGAGTTGTTTATGTTTCCCCCCACACAATCACGTTAGCACTGTAGGTCTCATATTCTGAAATTGTGATATTCAGATATTGAATTGTCATTTGTTTATTTTACACTTAATCGTTCAAGTCTTGAAGTATTTATTTGTCTGAGGAATTCAATCAAAGGCAGCGCTGCAGGCACAGAAATGCTGTCTTTGGGGACCGACGCCTGGTAACAATGAACGATGTGAGATGTGAGGAAGCTGGAGTAGAAAACTAAATTTACCATAAAGTCTAATAACTCCTGTCATTTAAAAGCAATTATAACTTTAGATAGTTTTATTGGTAGAACAAAATAGCAAGATCCTTTCAACACATGTGCACACACACAAACACACACACATTCAGCTTCTTTTTTTCTTTTTTTTTTCCCTTCATGTCTGGTCTTTAGAAAAGGTTTTCAATGCACAAGGTTGATGTGATTTCTTACACGCTACTACAATTTGCTCCAAACCTTCAGCACTCATTTGAATGTTTTGAACAAGGACACCCAAATGAAATGCCATTGTGATTTGATCTCTAATGGACACTCACTTAAAAGCAAGACTGCAGTTCCCCGAGTCAAAGCAGGTGACGAGGCGTTTGCCATCAGGGCCTGGAATAAAGCCCTGGAATGAATTGATCTGATCTGACACGGCCACACTTGACCTGTTGAGATCGCTGCTTAAAATGCATTTTTTTTTTTTTCTTTATACAAAAGATAGGAAAGATTGTTACTCAAGGCAAAGTGATTGACTGGCTTCAGTCTAGCTGATACTGAGCAGTGGCATATAAATAGCACGCTACTTTTCAGGGTCTTTCATATTTGATATCGACACATTTCAAGCTTTTCAAGTCATTTACAGCTGCTTTAGTTCGACTTAATGTCGAGTCCGTGGAGAAATGACATGGCGTGAAATGACACGTGAAAGGCGAAGGGTGTAGTAATCACATGTAGAGTAATTTGTGTGTATGCCTTTTGGTGATAGCAAAGCAGCTGGAGAGCCCAAATGTAACCATTTTGCTCACATTTGACTGGAGGGAGTATGAGGGGATGCTTATCCTCACTCTGAGCATCAAATTGTGTGTTTAATGAAGTCAAGGAGAAGAAGACTATATGAGCAATAACGCAATTGACTGAAAAGAAGTGACGGCGGGTGAAACTGCGATATAAAGGGTAAGATAAATTTGGTGTAATTAACAGCGGCATCTTTGAACTGGAATAATTGCTGGGTGCAATGTAAACAATGAGCCAGAAGTACGTAAATGTGAAACGTGCCTCAGTCTGCTAATGATACAAATGCCTCCTTAAATAGGCTGTCAGTACCACTAACGTGAAATAAATATCAAAGCAGGTCACCTAATCTGACAGAGTGTAGTAACATCTGGATAAAAATAGACGACTGTGGTTAATAATTGATCAAATTCAGATGCACACTCTTGTTTACAGAGATGCAGGTTCACCTCACTCTCCACGGCAGTGTTTGTGCTTGTCGGCAGTGTCTGACATTCATCCTTTTAACTCCCACTGTCCAATGGACACTGTTGCTTGTGGACTATGTATGCAGATTTATTTATTTATTTTTAAACATGTAGTTGAATAACAGGCTAAAGAGTTTAGAAAATGATATAGCACTTTTCTAATATCACACTATTATGAACAATTATGAATATGCTATTTTTATTATGTTGCTGTTGTCTGAGTTGCATGGGAATGTCCCAGGAATGGGTAGACCAAATAACAATGATTGCCTAATTTTCCACATATTTTTAAACCCTTTGTATAGGGTCCACCAATGATGCCTTTTTTTGTTTTATGAGATGTTGTAAATATGTTTGGAAATAAAATAAGAGTACTTCAATTTGCTATATATTGTTTTCTTTAATATATTCTGATGAGAAGTATTTTTTCAGGTATATTATATAGGGGTAAAATATACCCAGCACTAGTGATGGTGTTACAAAAATGAATGTTAGCGTGTCTTGCCCAAGTACACATTGGCATGTAGACTAGAGGAGCCGGGAATCAAACCCACAACCTTCACACACACACACAACTGTTGCCCATTAAATAATGTGTTTAATGTAATAACGTATTTGCTTTGAATAAGCAATGTGTACTTGTGAAAAAACTTGAAAAAATTAGCAGTCTATGTGGTGTTTTACTGGGTTGCGGGCTGCATTGCAGATTCATGTGCGGCCCCATGCTTGCATGCTTCTACCCTTGCTGTTGCACACTTGCGCAATCATCAATAAAGTTGTGAGTGTCCGTGAAGACAGCAAGACCCTTTTCACGTGGAGCTGTGTGTGGCTTTTGATGCGGTTCTGTCTGCACACACACAGAATAATGTCTCTTCCACAGTCTAGTCTGAGTATCTGTAACTTAATTAGTTTCTACTTTGAAAAAAACCCCAAACATCTTGCTCCTGATCCCCATTTATTTATTTATTTTGGGTGTATTAGCAAACATCCACAGATGAGCAGCAAGGCAGTCAGCTTATGCTTCCACAACCAGCTCAGCTGAGTCACCGTCTTTAAGCGCACACTTTGTGTTTTTGATGATATAACCTATAATTACTGCAGGGATGAATCTGAGTTTAGTGCTACACGCATTGCAGCTGAACCTAGTGAAATCAGGACTTTGTGTGTGAAGAGGTAAAGTGAGTAGATTTCTTTAGGCAGGCCCGCATAGCCTTGAACACTGCCTGAAACCATGGCAATGCTACAGTGCAAAGGAGAGACAGTGATTTCAGATTTATCCAGATAAACTGACACGGGCAGTGGTTTCAAACACTTCCATCTCTCTCTCTCTCACACACACACACACACACACACAAACACACAGAGGTACAGACATGGGTCAATTTGGGTTTGGTAAGGAGGGAGAGTGCCAGCTTTGAGAATCTAAAAGTCAGGAGGTGCAGGCAGTTTGGTTGGATGCATCAAAGAATCGCTGTAAAGTGTCCGTGTCCTGCAAATACATCTTCCCTTGACGCAAAAACATGCAGAAAATTCCTGCCCCTTTATTTAAAATGCTGTGTGAGGGAGATAAAGAGAGAGGGAGCGAGAGAGAAGGGGTAAGACGGTTACTAAACCAGGAGTATTTGTGCACAGCATTTCATGAAACTGTGATCAAAACAGTGAAAATGTCACTTCTCTGCATATCAGTGGAACAGGTGGTGTGATACCAGAGTGTTTACATGTATATTCTGCACAAACAAAACACTTTTTGAATCATTCGAATTTGGCGTCAACATGGCGTACTGTACTTTAAATTGTGAAAATCTTTATCACTGATATTCTCTTTTGTCTATCTGACACCAGTGAGTCAGTTAGGCCCAAGCAAACACATGATCAACTGTTCCATAAGATCCCTTATCAATTACAGGCAACAAATTAAGTCAATCAGAAAATGACCTCAAAGAGACTCATGTCAGGGTCAATATTTGTCCACATGAAGTTTTGAGAAGCATTTATTCATGTGAAAAACAAGCTGGCTGTTTGCTTTCACTCCGACAACATCTCCTTCTCTAAGTGTGCGTTTCTCTGAGTAAAGCTGTGCCATAATGAAAAGACAGAGAGAGAGCAGAGGAGCACAAATACTCTACAGAGAAACACACCAAAGTGAAATAAAACGATTTCAGGCCAGAATTAATTCTGCAGGAAACACTGAGCTCGGTGAGATTAATGTGTGAATGTTTCACGGAGGCGTCGAGGTGTGCCGTGGTACGTGGAAGAGTTTTCTAGAGTATGAGGACATGTGCACAGCATGAGACTGATACGAGATAGCGGTGTTGGTATCGGTGCATCCCTCCCACATTATAAAGTAGGCAACACATTGGCCCGCAACCCACACTATCACTAATGATGCATTAGACCAGGCTAGACTACAAATGACAAGTGTAGACCTGCTACACCTGGTGGACACTCACCCGGCAAGGGCAACATGACATGGAAACACGGGCTTTACTGAGAAACACAGACAGTCCTGAGGAACTGACTGGTGAATGACAGTGAATGACATTTATTTATATGTTATATAAGCTACACTCTACAGTTTCTGTGGGTCGACTGGTGGGTGGTAATTGGTGGGGATCTTTGTAGTCCAGAGAATTACTTAATAGAGAGTCATCCAGTTTAGCAAGGGATTAGAAGTACAGGTCAGGGTTCGATTTATAATCTTTTGGCCTTTGACACTTCATGAGATGTTTGGTTTTTAGTTATTTTACTTATTTTAATTTGAATAAAATCTATTGTTTTTTATTGTATGGCTGCTATTTCTTATTGTGTTTTTATGATTCTAATTTATCTTAAGCTGTTTTATCTCATTTTTGAACCTTTTACTTATTATGCCTTTTATTATTCTGTACAGCACTTTGGTCCACCGTGGTTTGTTTAAAGTGCTTAACAAATAAAGTTGGATTGGATTGGATTGGATTGGATCGGAAGTAAAATTACACTGAAATGCACTAAAAACGGCATTGTTTGTGCGCACGTACACGTGTCTCTAATATCAGCAGGGACAATCTGACAGTCCCCACCGTCCATACACAAACCTACGCCCCTTGGTTTCCCCTTGGTTTTTGGTTATATTTTAACAACCTCCACAGACGTACAATTTGACTGCCTTCATGGGAGCCCGACCCACGTAATTCAAACACTGGTACAGGTGTGATGTGATGATATGATATTAAAGGAGATGAAGGCGTGCATCACACGGGTGTGATTTAGACTTGAGAGCAGAGTTCCTCTTTAATTGTCTAGACAGTGATGACCGGCGAGATTCAAATTTGTGCTGCCAGTGTCGTAATGACTATGTTTTTTTTTTATTATTATCATTATTATTTCTTATAAAACTGTCCAAGTAGAAAGTCAGAGCTGCAGCTGCAGTGCAGTTCTCTCGAGAAATGGACTCATGTGGACTCATATGACACTGGCCTGAATCTAACGTGACATGTGTTTATATTTAAAAGTTAGACATTTCGGCGAGTCCTAAATGTGAGCATATTGAAACACTGAGGGCGGAGATCAGCCCAATTTAACCTCTGATTACGCTAACTATGTAAAAGTCAAATCACTGAGCAACACGGAGGGCAGCCCTGATACTAGAGCTGAAGTCATGCATCAGCCGATTAAACAATTAGTCATTTAACATGATCAATATTCACCAGCAGTTCTGATTTGACTAATGTTGATTGACGCATTATGCATGTACTATTTCCCAGTTACAGATTCCTTAAATGTGATATACTGCTGTTATATCTTTCTCTTTTTGCGTTTCAGAATGTGGGTTATAATAGATTAACCAATACATAGATCAATCATGTCGGTGAGACTGAGGCACCCGACATAAAAACAAATGGGGTTTGTGACATTGCTTCTGACTTTCCACCCACGCTCATTAGTTACCCACACGTCTGAGCTCCGGAGACTAATAAGATGCAGACACATCTGCAGAAATCCGACCGATCTGCTGCTGAATATTTCAGCATGTCCTTCGGGTCATAACCAAATTAAGGCCGTCACTTAAGTCGTGTAATGGTCTCATTTAAAGCAAACCGCGATTCGGCACTTCCAGAGCACCGTATCTGCACATGCTCACTGCGAACACTTTCCAACTTTATCAGCGCGGCAAAGAAGAAAGAGCCTTCAGGATGTGTGATGGTTTCAGTTCACTACATCTAATTGAAAAGTGCTTTCTTGATAAGAGTTAAAAAGGTGAAGGTCCCGTTTTAGGAGTGAGGACGACTTCATTAATGTGATGAATGTTCTTCTGTTCAGTCACCTTGTTTACTGCCGCCTAAATAATACAGTATTGTCCTTTTTGTTGGGACATTCCCACACAAACACACTGCGTTAAGTTGGTAGTACTTCAAAAACAAATGTAATCTGCGAGTAAAACAGGTTTCTGTGTCTTAACACAAGTTATAACAACAA